>NC_089492.1:29488888-29792500 GCF_036850765.1 Saccopteryx bilineata
CAGCATCTGGTTAATGTATAGATTGGAGACAGGAGTCAGAGATTCAGATGAGAGACTAAATTATAATTTAGGTGAAAGGCGAAGAAAACTGACACATGGAGTAGAAATAGGAAGAGAAATAGAGACAGATTAGGGAGAAAATACTCAGCAGAGATGTGTTTCTGAGACTGGGGTCAAAGGATTGGTTCTGAGATGTCTGAGAACTCTCTTACATTGACACTTATTTTTATACAACTGCCTTTGGGCTTGAATTTTCATTAGATTGTCAATTGGTTTATGACCCTGACCCTAAAAATTTAAGTACTACTGTTTTTAGATAAGATACAATTTGACAAGCAGTTGTAGGTGGTACAAAAAGGAGGTGGGGGGGGATAAAAGAGAGTCAAGTCATGATGATTTGGAGATTTGTAATTAGGACAATCAGAAAGATTTTACAACATTTTCTGAAACAGAGAGTAAAAAATAGGGCAAATCAAAGAATTAAATACCCTAAGTAAATGTGATTTTTGAGAGATTTTTTAAAGAGCAGTTTTAGGTTCACAGCAAAATTGAGAGGAAGGCACAGAGACTTCCCAATCTCCATCCACCTGACCACATACAGACAGGTGTGCGTGCGCGCATACACACACACACACACACACACACACACACACACGAAGAGCCTCTCTCATTACCAACACGACCCACCAGACTAGGACATTTGTCAAAACTGATGAACCTGCACTGACAGATCATAGTCACCCAAAGTCCAAATATTACATTAGGGTTCACTCTTGGTGTTGTACAGTCTATGGGTTTTGACAAATATATAATGCATCTATTATTATAATATGATATAGAGAGTATTTTGATTGCCCTAAAAATCCTATGGGCTCTGTTTATTCATCCTTATTTTTCCCTTAACCTCTGGCAACCATTAAATTTTTATCTTCTCCCTAGTTTTGCTTTTTTCCATAGTTGTCATATTTTTGAGATCATACAGTATGTAGTCTTCTCAGATTGGCTTCTTTCATTTAGTTATATGCATTTAAGTTTCCTCCATGTCGTTTCATGGCTTGATAGCTCGTTTTTTAGTGCTGAATAATATTTCATTGCCTGAATGTACCACAGTTTATTTATCCATTCACCTACTGAAGGACATCTTGATTGTCTCCAAGTTTTGCTAATTGTTAATAAAGTTTCTATAAACATCTGTGCATAAGTTTTGTGTGGACATAGGTTTTCAATTCCTTTGGGTAACTATCATTAAGCATGATGGCTGGGTCATATGGTAAGAGTATGTTCAGTTTTGTAAGAAACCACCACACTGTCTTCCAAAGTGGCTCTTTCATCTTGCATTCCTACGAGCAATGAGTGAAAGTTCTTGTTGCTTCACGTTCTTAGCAGGATGTGGTGTTGTCAGTGTTCCAGATTTTGGCCATTCTAAGTGTGTAGTGAAATCTTCTTGTTTTATTTTTTTTTAATCTGAATTTCCCCAATGACATCTGATGTGAAGAATCTTTCCATATGCTAATTTGACATCTGTATATCTTTTTTGATGAGGTGTTTTGTTTTTGGTCCATTTTCAAATCAGTTTGTTCTCTTATTGTTGAGTTTTAAGAGTTCTTTGTATATTTTGGATAATAGTCCTTTATTATAGGTATCTTCTGCAAACAATTTCTTCTGAAATGGGGTTTGTCTTCTCAATATTGGGGCAGTATAATTTGCAAAGCAGAAATTTGAAATTTTAATAAAATCCAGCTTATCAATTATTTCTTTCATGGATCCTGGCTTGGGTGTTGTATCTCTAAAGCCATTGCCAGACCTCAGGTCATCTAGGTTTTTTCTTGTTATCTTCCAAGGGTTTTATAGTTTTGTATTTTACATTTGTGTCTTTGATCCACTTTGCAAAAGATGTAAGGTCTGTTTTTATAGTCACTTTTCTTTTGCATGTGGATATCTAGCTGTTCAAGGACCTCTTATTGAAAAGAATATCTTTGCTCTATTGTATTGCCTTTGCTCCTCTTTTCAAACATTAGTTGACTATATTAATATGTGTGTTGTGTCTATTTCTGGGACTAAATGTAATATTTAAGAGAGTTTTAGAACAAAATAACTAGCAATGCAGTAGAGCACAATACATGTAACACAAGAAAATTGAGTGCTATTATCAATTGTATTACTAATTATGTAATCCTAGATATAGGAATTTAATATATGTTTTGTTATAGAAACAAAATAATAATTTTGATTGTATGTCTAGGAGAACTCAAAGACCTTTTTAATGAGGAAGAGAGGATGGAGGAGGTAAAGAAGGAGAAGGAAAAGGACATAAAAAGCTTACGTTCTCTACCAAGTTCTTTTTTCTTCAAGCAACATATGGTCACAGATATTAGAGTTAAGAGGAAGCCCAGTATAGTGGAAAGAACCCAAGGTAGGAAACCTGTGGACTTTTCATTTATGTCTTATTATGCTTTATAACTTTCAGCAAGTAAATTAGACTCAAATTCTCATTATTCTCATTCCTAAAAAGGAAATATTAGAAATCTACTTTTTGAAACCATCGTAAAAATTAGAAACAATGTTTATAAAAATCTGGTAATTGCTCAAACTAGCTATTATTATTCAAATAAAGTAAGTACTTGATATTTATTATGATGGAATCTGTTTTGCCTATATAAAGTGTGGAGAGGGGTTAGGGAGGTGGGTGAAGAAGGTGAAGAGATTAAGAAGAAAGACAAACACATAGATACAAACAACAGTGTGGTGATTACCAGAGGGAAAGGGGGGGTGGTGGAAGAGGGCAGAAGGGAGGATACATAGTGGTGGTGAGAGACCTTACTTTGGGTGGTGAACGCATGGTGCAGGACGCAGGTGATGCATTGTGGAGTTGTACACGTGAAACCTGTATGCTTTATTGACTAGTGTCACCCCAATAGACTCAATAGAACTTTTTAATAAATAAATATTATATATATACTTATATATTTTATTATATATATTATAAAAATACATATATTTTTTTAACTTCCAGTATAAGTAAAAATTTGAAGGCACAGGTAAACTAATTTTTTTTTTTTTTGTATTTTTCTGAAGCTGGAAACGGGGAGAGACAGTCAGACAGACTCCTGCATGAGCCCGACCGGGATCCACCCGGCACGCCCACCAGGGGCGCCACTCTGCCCACCAGGGGCGCCACTCTGCCCACCAGGGGGCAATGCTCTGCCCCTCTGGGGTGTCGCTCTGCCGTGACCAGAGCCACTCTAGCACCTGGGGCAGAGGCCAAGGAGCCATCCCCAGCGCCCAGGCCATCTTTGCTCCAATGGAGCCTTGGCTGTGGGAGGGGAAGAGAGAGACAGAGAAGAAGGAGGGGGACGGGGTGGAGAAGCAAATGGGCGCTTCTCCTATGTGCCCTGGCCGGGAATTGAACCCGGGTCCCCTGCACGCCAGGCCGACGCTCTACCGCTGAGCCAACCGGCCAGGGCAAGGTAAACTAAATTTGATTTCAGTGGGAATGTGCTTAATTGTGGTTTCTCACAATCAACCACCACTTTAATTTGTGGATATATATATAATAGAATCTAAAAAGAATCCCATGTAACTAAAGTCAGTGAAACTCCCAAATGTCTGTTCATCCATTAATGGATTTCAATGAAAACTGCGTGTTGGTTGATTAGCAATATGCAGTTGAGCAGGAAGTACTCTAGGGTTCAGGATTTGAGTCATATGGTTTTTAATGATTGCCTTCAGCCTTCCTTTGTCTTGCTGAAAGATAACTGTTTAAAACAAATCTTTGTGAATTGAACAAGAATTTTGGTTCTTACTTTACATGATAAAATATGACTATAATAGACTCTAAAGGTTTCTCCTGGAATATTAAAAAGAGTTTGAATTTAGACATAAAGCATTTTAAGTAGCTTCCCAGAACTGACATAAATGACCACACACTTGGTGGCTTAAAACAACAGAATTGTATTCTCTCACAGTTCTGAAGGCCAGAGTCTGAAATCAATGTGTCTACACTAAAGTCGGAGAATCTGTTCCTTGCCTGCTGGTATTTCTTGGTGTTCCTTGGCTTGTGGTTGACTCACTTCAGTCTCTGCCTCTTTCTTCACTTTCTCATGTGTGTGTGTGTGTGTGTGTGTGTGTAAACTCTTTTTGCCTCTCTCTCAAAACACTTGTGATGGTATTTAGGACCCAAGATGATCTCCTCATCTCAAATCCTTAATCACATCTATAGAGATCCTGTTTCCAGATAAGGCAGCACTTACACATTTGACAGATAAACTTATATTTATAGGTTCCAAGGATTAGGAAGTGAATATATCATTGGGGGTCAGGGACTATTTTTCTAGACTACCACAGTGGTTGCCATAAGTTTATTGTAAACAGTAGAGATGTTTAGCATTTTTTTAAGTATTGATGAGAGTAATATGAAGTATGTGAAAAGAGACAAGATTCTCTTAAAGACAAGGTGTTCTTATTTCACTTTGGTCATGCCTCAAGTCTTCCTGTATGCATTCATGCATGTGTTCTGGTTTTTTTTGTTTTTTTTTTTTTACCATTAATTGCTATAGATTGTTCCTCAATTTCCATTTTAGCTGACTGAAACAATCAAAGGACATCATAGGAAGCTATAGAAAGTACTGAGAATTCACATAGCCGTCAGGCATACATGTGCCTTTAAGTTCTTTACCTCCTCTTTGGGATATTTCAGCTTCCTTTAACCTTTTCTTCTATAGTGACACATCAACATTTTAGGTCTAAAATATAAGCTTAGGTCTAAAATCAAAGAGCCTTGTTGTCAACCTAAAATAATTATTTTAACACTTATTTTAAAGCCCAGGTTGAAAAGTCAAAAGAAGCAAAAAGTAGTAGAAAAGGTAAATAAGTCTAAAAGCTGGTTCTTAAAATATACAATAAAAATAAATAAAGCAATGCAATCAGATAAGAAAATCTGAGAGAGAGAAAGCAAAACTTTTCACCATTCAGATTGTGAAAACATGTAATCACAGATATAGAGGGAATTTTAGAATTGTGAGATTATTCTTTCAACATTCTAAAACTTTAAATATATATATGGGGTGGGGCAGGGGAGGGGTATAAAGAAAACCAAATAAAAGGTGACGGAGGACAATTTGACTTTGGGTGATGGGTATACAACATAATCAAATGTCAAAATGATCTGGAGATGTTCTCTTTGAATCTATGTACTCTAATTGATCAATGTCACCCCGTTAAAATTGTCTAAATAAAAATTTTTTTAAAAAGATGTTAGATAGGTTGTTAGCTATGTGAGTCTGAAGTTCAGAGATATATCCTAAACCTCAGAATCTGTCAGTATGTTATATTACATTGCAAGGGGGAATTAAAGGAGGAAACCAACTGACCTTAAAATAAAGAGAAATCCTGGATTATCTGGCTGGGACCAATGCATTCAAAAGTGTTCTTGAATGGGGAAGAAAGAGGCAGAGGACTCGGAACCAAAGAGGCAGCATCATGGAATCGATCTAACAGGCTACGCTGGTTCTGAAGATGGTAGAAGAGAGAGGTATGGGAGCAACCTCTAGAAAGAGGAAAAGACAAGGAAACAGATTGCTCCTCAGAGCCCCCAGGGAGGAACACAGCCTTGCCCACATGTGGATGTTATCCCAGTGAGAGTCGTTTCAGATTTCTGATTTACAGAGCTACAAGATAATAAACCTGTGTTGTTTTAAGTCACTAGGTTTGGGGTAATTTGTTAAAGTGGCATTAGAAAACTAATACAAGTCATGATGTCACTGAAACATGTTTTTTCTTCAGTGGAACCCACCTTGGAAAATGGCATAAGCACCACCTATTTGCTCAGAGCAGAACTATGTGCCATCCTTAATTTCTTCTTCTCTTTCATGTTCTCAATCCAGTCTGTTGACTGGATCCTCCAGATCCTACTTACTAAAAATGTATTCAGTGACCCACTGTACTATTTCTCTAATCCAGATTTTTATATATATATATATATATATATATATATATGAAAAAATTTAAGAATCTAGAAAACATGATTTCCAACTAAAATATTACAAAAAATTGACCTAAGGAAGGGTAGAACATCTAAATAGGTCAATCACCATTAAGAAGCTTGCAAAGGTATTGAACAATCACCATGTTAAGAAGGGTAAGACAGGTTTTGAGGTCGAGTCTGACCTGATTATTAAAAGGACTATACTTCTTTGGCATTGAAACTATTTTAGAAAAGAGTATAAAGTTGTTATAAAGCATGAACCTAATACAAATATGTTAAAGTTAGTATGGAAAAGAAAATAGGGATCAAATTCACTTATTTATATGTAAAAACTCTAATATTCACAAACTAAATTCAGCAATGAGTTTAGGTTAATTCAATATAATCACATAAGGTTTATCCCCAAGAATGTTAATTTAAATCAACACTAAAAAATATATAGCCCTGGCCAGCTAGCTCAGTTGGTTAGAGCATCGTCCTGAAGCCCAGAGGCTGTAGGTTTGATCCCTGGTCAGGGTCATACAGGAGCAGATCGATGTTCCTGTCTCTCTCTCTCCTTTCTTCTCTAAAAATCAATATGATAAACATTAAAAAATGAAAAAGAAATATATAATCATTACTAATGTAAACAAGTACATCCATAACTATTGGAGATTTCATGCTTATATAAGTTGATAGTGAAAAGGTCTTAATAACATTTAGAAAATATTGCAAATGAAAACCCTAACTATAGGAATAATATATACTAGATATTATTATATACAATAATAATAATAATATATAATAAGAATTTAATATCATCTATGATTAATTTTGGTTGATTAATGTAGTTACAATTATGCTTTCCTCGATACGTTTGTGTGAATTTCAATATATATATATAGAACATGTATTTATATATATTAAATTTAAAATAATATAAGCAAATGTTTAAACAAAATAAAGACCATTTGCTAAGACTGAAAGCAAATATACCACATAGTAAATGATAAAGTCATTTCCATTAAAACCAGGAATAAGACAAAGGTACCCAAAATTATTCTTATGTTTCAATAGATGATTCAAGAAAATACACTAAGATTTAATTACTGGAAAAAGAGAAACAAAATTTTTATTTGCATATGATATAATTATATACCCAGGAAATCTGGAGAACCTGTTAAGTATTAATAATTGAAAATTCACTATAAATCTAATAGCATGGTATCAGGACTGGAATAAACAAAAATATTAGTGAAAGAATAGGATCCTAAAGTGTACTTTAAAATATATGTGGAAATTTAGTGTATATTTTAATTTTGAAGGAAATATGATGGTTTATTTAATAAAGGTAGTAGCACAACTGGTATTTTATCTGAAAGAAAACAAAGATCCTATCTCATATTAAATATATAAATACAAATATATTCCAGCCTGACCAGGTGGTGGCGCAGTGGATAGAGCATTGGACTGAGATGCAGAGGATCCAGGTTCGCAAGACCCCGAGGTCTCCAGCTTGAGTGTGGTCTCATCTGGTTTGAGTAAAGCTCACCAACTTGGACCCAAGATCACTGGCTCGAGCAAGGAGTTACTTGCTCTGCTCTAGCCCCACGGTCAAGGCACATATGACAAAGCAATCAATAAAAAACTAAGGTGTCGCAAGGAAAAACTAATGATTGATGCTTCTCATCTCTCTCCCTTCCTGTCTGTCTGTCTGTCCCTGTTTATCCCTCTCTCTGACTCTCTCTCAGTCTCTGTAAAAAAAAAAGTTGATGCTTCCTGCTCCTCCTCACTTCTCTCTCTCTCTCTCTCTCTCTCTCCCTCTCTCTCTCTCTCTCTCTCCTCTCTAACTAAAATGAATAAATAAAAAATCTTTATAGAAAAAAATATATATTCCAGATGGATTAGAGAATTTATTGGGGCTATAGTACAAAACAATGGAATGCATGAATAAAATTTATAGATTGTATATGTCAAATTTTGGGCACCATTTTCATTAAATGAAAACAGAAAAATTAAACATATGACACAAGTATCTAAAGTATAATATAATATATAATAGTAAAAGACACTATAAGAAAGAGTAAAAGATTATTCTTTGGAAAATATTTGTGATCCATATATTATACTAAAAGGGTTACTATCCCAATTATCCAATAATTTTTTTATAATTTTTGAAGCAAAGCCAATAAAAATGGGAATAATATAAAAATTCATTGAATTGTACATTTGAAACCTGTATGGTTTGGTAAACTATATCAACCAAAAAAATTAAAAAATAAATTAAAAAAAATCAATTCATTGAAAAGGAAATTCAGGTGACCAAAATATTATATATATATAGTACAAGATCCTCAATCTCAGGAAATCAGGAAAAGCAAATTAGAGGTGACAGGCAGGAAAGAGGTCCAGCTGCTCCCTTCTGCTCTGTCTGGCAGGTCTTTTCTTCACAGGGGCTACCAGGCTGTGCCCCTGGCAACCCCAGAGTGTGCCCGCTGACTCTGTTAATGTTTCTTCTTACTCTGTGTTATGCCTTATACAATCTAGAGTATTTTACACATTCCTATTTGACAGTATTTTTCAGCACCTGTCTACGGAAGCTTTCTGTCTAGGGTAGGAGTCAGACACATGGAAACATAATTTAGAAGATGATAGGGTAAGTAGAAATATGTAGGTCGCAACAAGAGAGATGCAAACCTTGTCAACAGAGGTCAGGATGGGAAAGGCCAGTTGCCAGAGACATTCTTTTCTTAATTCATGGGTTTGACAAACTGGATTCACAGCTGTAGCTTAATAGCAGCTGACATGAGTCTGTAGTGATATCATCATTTCCATTCCCATTTTGGTCACTTGTGCCTTCTCTGTTTTCTTTTCTGGTCAACTGATCAGTCTAGTTAGAGACTTACCAAGTTTATTGATCTGCTCAAAAGACTAGCTTTAGATTTTACTGATTTTCTCTATTGATTTTTCTTCTTGTTTACTAGCTTTTAAGTCTGACCTTTATAATTTTATTTTTCAGCTTACTTTGGGTTTAAATTGCTGTTTTGTTTTTCTAGTTTCTTAAGGTGGAAGCTTAGGTTATTAGTTTAAGAATTTTATTCTTTTTTTAATAAACACATTTCATTCTAAACATTTCCCCCTTTGTACTGCTTTATTAGTACCCCACAAATTCTGATATATAGTGTTTTGATTTTCATCCAGTTTAACCATTTTGCAATTTCCTTTTGTTTTCTTTTTCTTTCATTCATGAACTATTTTGTAGGGTGTTATTTAGTTAACAAATAGGGATTTTTAAAGAAATCTTTCTATTATTGATTTAATTTCACTGTTGTCCAAGAATATATATTAAATTCTCCTGAATTTTTTGAGACTTATTCAATGGCCCAAAATATGGTCTATCTCGGCAATTATTCTATGTACACTTGTAAAGAATGTGCATTATATGCTGTTGTTGGGTAGAATGTTCCATGAATGTCAGATGAATTTGTTTAAATATGAGTTACTCTTATATAGCACCTCTATTTCTGATTTTCTCACTTTATAAATTTAGTTTCTATCAATGCTTATGTTCCAGATATTGATATCTGCTCCTTGTTAGTAAGTATAGTGACATATAGCTCCCTCTGGTGACTATAGTCAAACTTTTGTTATTAAAAACCACTTATTTCTAAATGTTTAGAAAAATGTATTTAGTGAGAAATAAATACTTTGGGGATTACAAATTATTTTAAACATTTCTCAGCATGATAAATTAAAGTATTACAAATAAAGCATTTTAGTTTATATATTTAACAAAGTTTAAAAATCATTTTTATCATTATAGGGGTCTAAATATCTGTATGATTTTTCTAATCTTTTTGTCAATTCATATATTATCTAGAGTTTTTATGTACAAAATGAAAGATGCACCCAATGCCACAAATATAACAAATTAGTCTAAATGACCTCTGTTCTATGTCCACACAGGTAATATAAATTCTTCATTCCCCAAATGTTTATTTTGTGTGTATGTGTGTGTGTGTGTGTGTGTGTGTGTGTGTGTGTGAGAGAGAGAGAGAGAGAGAGAGAGAGAGTCAGAGAGAGTCAGAGAGAGAGAGAGTCAGAGAGAGGGACAGATAGGGACAGAAAGGCAGCAATGGAGAGAGATGAGAAGCATCAATTCTTCACTCCTTTAGTTGTTCATTGATTGATTTCTCATATATGCCTTGACTGAGGGGCTACAGCAGAGTGACCCCTTGCTCAAGCCAGCAACTTTGGGCTTAAGCCAGTGACCTGGGGTTTCAAGCCAGCGACTTTTGGGCTCAAGCCTGTGACCATGGAGTCATGTCCATGATCCCATACTCAAGCCAGCAACTCCACACTCAAGATGGATGAGTCTGTGCTCAAGCCGGTGACCTCGGGGTTTCAAACTTGGGTACTCTGCATCCTAGTACAACACTCTATCCACTGCGCCACTGCCTGGTCAGACCCCAAATTTTTCAATAATTCTATATGCAGTGATTACACACCTATTACATGCTTGTATGGGTTGATGAGTATCCTTCCAAAATCCATGTGTTGAAATTTTCAACCTTAGTACTTCAGATTGTCACCTTATTGGGGATAAGGTTTTTTACAGGCTAAAAGGAGGTAAGTATGAGTGGGTTCTAACCCAGTATTTCTGGTTTACTTATAAACAGTGGAAATTTGGGACGAGAATCATATATATATACAGAAGGAATACCATGTGAATATGAAGATGAGCATTTACAAGCCAAGCAGAAAGATGTGGAACAGCTCCTTCCATCACAGCCCTCAGAATGAACCCACCCTGCTAACACTTTGATTTTGAACTTCTCGCCTCCAGGACTGTGGGACAATACATCTCTATTGTTTAAGCCACCTAATTTGCAGTACTTTGTTGTAGTCACCCTGGAACACTGAAACAGGCACCTGGCACAGATCTTAAGGAGAACATTCAGAGGTAAAGAGTATTGTCCTGGTACCTACAAATCCAAAGTTTAGTAGAGGGACAGTCATGTAAACTTTTAATCACAGAGTCAATCAAATTTATGTCATAGAGCATCATGCAGTCCAGATCTGATCAGGGCATGGGGCATCCTGCTTTTGAGGTATAGAGATCTAAGCTTAAAGCTAGAATATGACTTAGAAAACTAATGGACAGAGATGCAGTTGGAAAGGAAAAGAAGTGATATCTGTAGACACCAAGTACTAGCTCGCCTGTTAAATCATATGATGAGCCAGGTTTGAGGAATGTGTTTGATATGGTTATTTAGGACACTGGTGAGAGATGAAACTTAGGAGATAGAGAGAGATAATATCATAATGAAGGCTAAGCCTTGCAGACAGGGCTTACAATCTACTCCTGGACACAAAATTTAAATATGTAAAGAGCACTAGAAAGGATAAATATATATGAAAATATAAATGAATATTAACTCCTTAAAACCACAGTAAAAATGACCTATGGGTTTAAAGAAATGTAGAATTAAAGTACTTAATAACAGTACTGTATCACAAGAAGATGAGAAGGCTAATTGAGTAAAAATATTCTGAGGTCCTTCTTGGGAAATGGCAAAAGTATTCATTTGTAAATAGATTCTAAAAATTCAGGGATACATATGATGTGATAATATCTAGGGTATAAACAGAAAGGTAATAAAAGAATGCAAAACCAATAATCTAATCTAGTTACAATGAAATAATAAAACACAAAAGTTGATCAAACCGAAGGCAAAAACAAAAAGAAAAAGGGAAAAGATGCAATCAAATAAAAAGCAAATGGTAAGATGGCAGAATTAAATTCCATTGTGCCAATCATTAGTTTATAGCAACCCATTAAATAATAAATTAATTTCTCAGAGTAATTTTTGTTGGTCAGAGTTGAGTTCTCCTCTTGGATTTAATGTACATGTGATTTAAAACTTGAATTTTAAATTTATTTTATATAACTTGATATGCCCAGATTTGCTAATGAGTGTTAATTAACTCATTAATGGTGAGAAATCTAAAAATGATATAGTCTTTAGGGAAACTCAGTTTCAAGAAAGCCAAGTATTTGATATGACTAAAGCTTATGCCCTCCAAGTAACATTTGTTGATACAAAGAGAGCATTATATTGAGTTTTGGATAGAGAGATTAGAGTTACAGGAAAGGTTTTTATCTTTTGTATTCTGAATCTCCATCAGGTACTGAAGAAAACAGAGTCAAAACTGGCCAAATACATCTAAACCTAGAGGCTATCATTTAAGGCAGTAGTCCCCAACCTTTTTTGGGCCACGGACCAGTTTAATGTCAGAAAATATTTTCACGGACCGGCCTTTAGGGTGGGATGGATAAATGTATCACGTGACCAAGACAAGCATCAAGAGTGAGTCTTAGATGGATGTAACAGAGGGAATCTGGTCATTTTTTAAAACTAAAACATCGTCCAGACTTAAATATAAATAAAACGGATATAATGTAAGTTATTTATTCTTTCTCTGTGGACCGGTACCAAATAGCCCATGGACCATTACCGGTTCGCGGCCCGGGGGTTGGGAACCACTGATTTAAGGAAAATGAGCCTTGTGAAATCCCATACTTAAGAGTATGACAGCATAGTTTTTCTCCTGAAGTAAATCAGGTCTTAACTTTTTTTTTGGTGGGGGTAGGATTTTCAATCCTTGCTATTCCTGTGCTTACTGCATAATTTTTCTGAATTTTATATGTATTTCTTCACTAAACACTGGTTTCTAATGTTCCGTGTTTTTAATTTGTGTACAGCATTTTAAACAGATGGGATTTCTTCTAGTTATCTTAAGACCTGGGGGATTAAAATAATTCCAATATTAAATGTGTATTTCAAGTTGCTTTGACTCTCTTAGATGTTTTAGCAAGAGTTATGCATTCTTCTTCATAACTAGCTCTCCTGTGCCCTACTCACAGATCAATACTCATAGCTAGTTCTCTTGGGGTCCCACTCGCAGATCAATAAGCAGTGCTCTCAGGCATACTAACCACTTGGCATAATCAGCTGTTCATTTAAACATGCCATCTGTGTTCCACCAGGGACGTCTTTCTCTCATGAAACTGGCAATAGTGACAAAGTTCATTTAAATTTCCAGTCCTTACGGTCATCAAGCCGCCTAGCTTCTCTTTTGTAAATACAGCCTCCTCTACTCCAAAAACTACTGCTTGTTACGGTAAATAAGCTTCCCTTTTATATTCCGTGCTGGGGAAAGAATGCCTTGTGGTATTTCTCTTAGACCTCCGCTCATTCTGTTATGCTTTGCCATGTTTCCCAAAACAGACCCGTTCTTCACCATCACACTTTTTTTCACCTATATCCCCCAACATGGAGGCTGAAGGCAACTGGATAGAAATCTCTATGGGAGCTGTCAGACTGTTCTTTAATCAGACCTGCAGGTTGCCGCTCAACAGCATGAGATGCTGGTTCTCTGCACAGAGATTAAGTATGATCTGCTCAGAGGCAATGTGCAGGGAAGCATTGCAGCTGCCTGTGAAAACATGCTAACTCATCAGAGGTTTATTTCCTCCCTTGCTATCTGAAAACAAAATGATCAAAATGGTAAGCTCTAAAAGCAGGCCAGCACTCTCACTAGGTCTAAATATGTTTCAGGATAGGATAGAATGCTGCCTATAAAAAATGTTTCACTCTGTCTGGAGGTTATATAGACTCCAATGGCTTTTCTTTTTGTGTTTTTTTTTTCCCCTATATTTAACAAAGAATAAACTACTAAAATGCTACTGGGAAAAAAAGGTTTTATTTTTCCTGTCTGGCTTTAAATGTCCCAATATTTCAAGGACAAATTTGAAAAATTGTATTAATGGAAGGAATGTGAGATTACTGTCCTTGGAAATCTCACAGAAATATAGGAGAGATAAGTCAATTAGGAGCAGAGATTCTCTTTTGAACTTTAGCAGTGACATACGCAATATGTCTTTCAGTTTTGTAAATTTTGTACCATTTGTGAAGTAATGAAGTTTTCATATCTCCAGTGTATGCAAGCTAACATGTCCTATGACAATCAAATGCTTGTCACTTCAATAATGACAGGTTACTACTCAGTTTCAAAAAAATGCATATTGAGATTCTACAAAAACATTTATCCACATTTCCTCCAGAATGTTTTCAACTTCCAATATAACAACAACAAAAAATAGACTAGGTGACTTGGTTTATTGCTATCACTTTTGGATGATATATGGGCAGAAATTTATTAATCCATTCTAAAATATTGAATTAAGTACCAGGTGTTATATTCATTGATGCTGAAGAGGAAAAGCAGGTATAGAAATATACGGAATTTTATAGATAGATATAGTTCTAAAATAGTGTGTAAATCAAATTCTATAAGTAAAAATATTTAAAATATAAAAACAGATATATCCTATTTTCCTATATGTTGCATACACATATTACACACATATATATATTACATACACAGAGTAAGAGAGGATGGATAACCTGTATCTTTACACCCAACTCCAAATACACATAAAAATATGGTTATAAACTCTCATGTTAGGGTAAAACTTGCACTTTGAATTTGCTCAGAATACATACAAAAATGCAGTAAGTACTGTAGATGCTCAAAAGAATTATTAATTGGTTGATGTAAATACACTGATTCTATGGAAACGGTTCAATGCAGAGAGGCCAAGTAAGTCATCCTAGGCATGCGCGCACACGTGCACACAACACACACACACACACACAAATGCACAGAAAATTTGAATACAAAATCATTATTATATTCCACTGAGATCCAAGCTATCTTCATGTTCCAAATCTGAAATGATCATTCCCAGTGAGTCACAAGTTGCAGATGTCAGTTTCCATCCTCAGAATCTCCTATTCTAAGGTTACTCTACTTACAGCTATAGAGTTGTGTTCAAGTTAGAGAGGGATGGGAACCAACTTTTCTGTCATAAATTTGGATAACAGAAGACAATATAGAGATGTGCTCTTCATGAACAATGGGTATTTGGCAAAAAAAGGATTTTTTTTTCCAGTTGAGTTATTAAACACTGAGGAAGAGTGGCATCCCTGAGCTGTGGGATGTGCCTTTATCATCAGATTCACTACACTGTACACAGACACCTATACCCACACATTCCCCACAAGAACACGTACTGCTAGGCAGTGGGGGTGTCTGTATGTTGTTTAGTTTGTATTCTCATTTCCTAACACAGTTCAATATTTGGGGATAAATGAAGGAGTCGCTACTGTGGTTTAGAAGTGTTCTCTCCACTTTTGATTCTGTCTCAAGCCAGGGAAGAGGGTCATGGTTGTAACCAAGGCTGGCTTGGTGTCCTTCCTCAGTGTTTACATTATAACATAATCTTATGATATTTCTTGAATTGTAGGTTCACTTCTATCATATCAAAAGTGAGATTAGGCCTGACCTGTGGTGGTGCAGTGGATAAAGCATCGACCTGGAATGCTGAGGTTGCTGGTTCAAAATCCTGGGCTTGCCTGGTCAAGGCACATATGGGAGTTGAAGATTCCTGCTCCTCTCCCCCTTCTCTCTCTCTCTCTCTCTCTCTCTTTCTCCCCCCTCTAAAAAAATGAATAAATAAATAAAAATAATTTTTAAAAAAAGTGAGATTATTTCTTGATTATCTTGTTTCCTTATAAAGCCCAATGCAGTACTTGCACATAGTGGACATCTATTACGTGTCTGTGAATGAATGAATGAATGAATGAATGAATACAGATTTTGGTCAGCTCTAAGACTCTGGGAGGGTCTCATTTCATGTGGGTTCACAGATAATATATGTTAATTTTTCAGTATGTTGTTTATCTAAGAAAAACTTGCCAGTAATTCTTAGTTGTCAATTTGTCCAAAGCAAAACCTTTGGTTGCCCAATGAATCCAATCTATTGTTTTTATTATTATTATTATTATTATTATTATTATTTTAGAGAGAGAAAGAGAGAGAGATTGAAAGGGGGACAGAGAAGTGGGAAGCATCAACTTGTAGTAGTTGCTTCCTGGATGTGCTTTGACCAGGCAAACCCAGGGTTTTGAACCAGTGACCTCAGTGTTCAGGGTCAATGCTTTATCCATTGCGCCATTACAGGTCAGGCCAATCTATTGTGGATGCTATAAAATAAAATAAATTCTCCAACCTGTTAGGTGAGAAATTTTTCAAGGTACACACAGCCAAAAATATTAATGGAAATTTACTTTTAGTTCTCTCATCCAATATAAAATTTAAAAAATAAAATTTCAAAGAAGGAATTTTTTTTTTACATGATGAAAAATAGATGTCTCTATTTTGTCTATAAATACCCTGACACATTTAAAAATTCAGAACATGAGCTATAGTTTTCCTTAGTAGCAAGATAATACTTTGCATGATTTTTTTGTTATTTTATTTGAAATAAAACTTTGGAGATTACCTTTAAAAAATGGCAGCTCCAACTACAGAATTAATTATTCTACATACATTTGCTATTCATTAAGTGTTGGGCAAGTCCCTAATGCTCTCAATTACCTCACTGCAAAAAGAATTTATGGAGAATCTATGAGAGTTAGGGATAATAAATGGCAGATATCTAGCAAAATTATTGATTCATATTTGATGCTCAGTAACAAATAGGTATTCTACCATCATCCTCAGTAATCATCATGGTTCATTTTTATAAAAATTAACTTAAAGTTTGAAATGTTTTAGATTCAGGGCACAAAATATTACAAATAATTCATATTGGTAACAATAAATGAAAAATACCATAGTCTTCCCAAATCATTCTGTTCTTCTTTAATAGGAGCTATTAATTGATCTATGAAGTTATTGGCTTACATTTAACTGACTCAGAGGAAGTCACACACAGTTACATATGTGCTGACTCTTAGTGGGCTCCTTAAAAACTTGTATCCTATAATACTTCTGTATTATAAAATGTGAAATGCACTGATTCTGTGATTGTTCAGAATATTATGAAAGACCACACAGGATTAAATAGAGAAAAACATACCTAATCATATAACAAACATACAAAAAAAACCTCATACTTGTTAATAATAAAAAAAAATACAAATTTTATTTTTTTACTAATCAACAGTATAGTAAAAATAGTGACACTTTTGACACTTGTTTCAAAACTATATATTAATACATTTTTATAACATTGGACATTACTATAGTCTTTGAGAAACAATTTGGCTATAGGTCAAAAGTCAAACAAATTGTCTTCCATTGACCAACCAAATGAAATTTGTGAAATGTATTTTTTTAAATATTTTTTAAAAGCAAAAGGTATATATATGGTGATCTTTAAACATTTTCTATGTATTGTAACTAAAAACATAGTCACAACAGCCAACACTTATGTAGTAGTTACTGTGTCCCATGCACATTTTGGATGCTTTACATACTTATTTAATCCTCATAAGCCCTTTTCTTATCTTAAGATAAGGAAACCAAGGTGCAAAATGTGTTACTTGTCACAGTACCACAGGCATCTGATTGTAGGTTTGTGCTCTACCATTAGGTGGTCACATAAGTAGAGAGAATAACCTATGACTTAGCAATAGAAAAATGGTTATGTAAATTTTTATTTTAATTGGACTTAATATTATACAAACATTAAAATGAACTTAATGGAGAATATAAAACAATGTAGACTTTTAAAAATTATGCTAACTCATAAAATATAGTTTGATCTCCCATTATGGTTACAACTGAAAAGATGGCTCTCACAGAGACTTTATTTCTTTATTTTTCGAAAATGAGAAGTGGGAGGCAGAGAGACAGACTCCTGCATGTGCCTGACTGGGATCCACCTGGCAAGCCCACTAAGGGGTGATGCTCTGCCCATCTGGGGCATTGCTCCATTGCAACTGGAGCCATTCTAGCACTTGAGGCAGAGGCCATGCCATCCTCAGCGCCAGGGCCAACTTTGCTCCAATGGAGTCTTGGCTGTGGAAGGAGAAGAAAGAGACAGAGAAAAAGGAGAGGGGGAAGGGTGGTGAAGAAGAAGGGCACTTCTCCTGTGTGCTGTGACTGGGAATCAAACTCGGGACATCCACACGCCAGGCCAATGCTCTACCACTGAGCCAACTGGCCAGGGCCACCTCATAGGGACTTTATATAAAGAAGTGTGCAGGACCAGCCATGTGCACATAGGGATTGAGAGAGGACCGAGGTCATGAAAAGAGGGTGTAAGAGGAGCTAGCCATTTACCAAGTCCTACTGCCAAGAGGACAGCAGTTAAGAGTCAGTCCCAGGGACTGTGAAAATAATGTACCCATCCGATGCTGCACAGGCTTCCTGCTTGGAGGGCATTTGCACTGAAAGATGAAGAAATGCCCAAATTCAGAAGTGTGAAGTAGAGATGGAGGAAGAGCCAGAGACAGAAGGGAGAATTTTCTTGTAATATCAACCAGATAAAAGTGAAGGGACTTTGAAACCTGACCTGATCCCTAACTGGACAGAGGTGAAAATAACAAATCCTAGCATGCTACCTCAGAGAGTGAGCAGAGCTCCTGCATCAAAGACTAGGAGGCACTGTGAAAACTAGACACCCAGGAGATTCCAGCAGTGGTGGACGGTTGTTGATAGGAAGGGGTATTTGTTTATCTGTCATTTTCCTTCCTTCCTCCCTTCCTAGAAAATTTTGGGGACATTACCTGATTGTTACTGAATAAGTGTTAAGGTATGCCTTTTCTTTTTTAGCATTTTAAATATACAAAGTCAGTGAGTGCTTTATATTACTAAGTTAATTGGAAGACTTTAAAAAGTAAGCTGATTTCTTATTACAATAATTAAAAAAATAAGATATGGGATAAAATGACAAAAATATCAATTTCTATTTAGATTCATTTGATATCAAAAAACAAACTGCCTGATATCTGTTTTTTGGTATTTCCATGGGATCAAAATTTTTATAGTATCTGTATGTCTTGTATGTATATACATTTTCTAAAAAGCCTTGGTCACCATTTGCAGATTCAAGTCCTACCATTGAACAAATTTCTGTATAAAATCCTTGTCACTGGATCATGTTGGGGATTAAAAGAATTGTCACTGAAGAGGGTATGGATCATTCCTGCCTTTCTAGACTAATATCCGGTCAATCTGTACCAAATGGCCAATTTCATTTCTATTTTATCACCTATACTATCTAAAAAATTTTACTTTATGTTCTAAGTAGCAATATTTAAGTATTGATTGGATTGTATCAGACATAGAAGCTAGTTTAGGGGATTTGCACTAGAAAATTAAGAAATTCTGCTGAAAGGTTTTCAAAGTGTCAAATTACAGTCATAAAGCATACATAAATTGTCCTAGCCTGATGCTGGGCCAGCTGAATGCTAATGAACTTCTTTTATAGGTCCTTAATCTGTTGCATTTCCTGTGACTCAGCCCAGCCTCCTACTCTCTGTTGAAAAGAGTCATGAACCATTTGGGAATAGTTTGCAGTATGTACCTTTTATGGCTTTGATGACATCAAACACAGTTATATTTAGTCACCAAAATGCAAACATTTGCCCAGAGAACCAGCCACAGCACTCGCTCCCTTTTTCCGAAGTAAGATACCACTCTCCACCAGTAATAGCAGCTAGCTTCTACTGAGCAGCCACTGTGGTCAGGTACTTTTCTGAGTACGTTTCATCTATTAACTCCGTAAATCCTCCAAATGACCCTAGCAAGAAATAATATTGTTACTCTCGTTTTTCAGATGAGTAAACTAAGGCACAGAAGATTGAGCTTAAGCTCTCACTGTGACCTTGGGGTTCTAAACTAGGTGACTTGGCCTGACCGGTGGTGGTGCACCAGATCAAGCGTTGACCCAGAATGCTGAGGTCACAGGTTCAAAACCCCGAGGTTGCTGGCTTGTCAGCATGGGGTCTCTGGCATGAGCCAGGAAATCACTTGCCAACTGGAGCCCAAACATTGCTGGCATGAAAACCCAAGGTTGCTGGCTTGATCAAGGGGGTTCTGGTCCGGCCCTGGTCAAAGCACACATGAGAAGCTCAATGTACAACTAAAGTGAAAACAGCTACATGTTGATGCTTCTCACTCTCTCTGTCCTCACTCTTTCAGCAGCAAAGTGAAAGCCTGTCTCTCTCTCTCACTCTCTCAAAATTAAAATCAATCAATCAACCAGGCAATTTGGCACTAGATTTCCTACCACCCACGAGTCTCAATTTCTCATTGATTGACCTCTGGATCCTCACCTCTTGTGCTCCAATCAATCTGGACTGCTTTGTAGTTCTCCAAACACCCTCCTATCCTTTTGTCTCTCAGTTAGAGTCCTTCCTGTGCACCCCCACTGCCCCCTGAACATGCGCACTCTGTTCTCTCTGAGGGATTTGTGCCTGCCTTCCTTTAAGCCAAGGTGTTGGGTAGACTTTTAGAGAAACTTGGTAGAGGGGTGGGTTTGGAAGACATCCAGAAAGGAGAGCTATTTTTCTTAACCCTAGTGCTGGTCTCCTCAATTTGTGATGGTGAGTTGAGAGAAAAGGTACTCGAGAGAAAAAAATACAGTAAAGATAGGTAGGATCAGAGGTCCTCTGCTGTGCTGACCCTTAGCTGCTGGGGAGATACAGGGTACTATGGAAGGGCATGGAATAGGTAGGAGAATGCCAGTGAAATTTTGGGCGGGATCTGTTTATCAATGTGTATGACATTATTCAAATACTTAAATTTTTATTTAGAGCTCAACCAGTCCATCTTAGCTGAGAATGCTTACTCATAGCATTTTGTGTTAGTAGTCTAAATGGGATTCCAAAACCCCCAAATTGTCTTCTTGTTCCTCTCTTTCCCCTCTTTGTCACAACTGAAATATTGTTTTATTTAGTAACAATCCATTCATATTCATATCTCAAAGAGGTGGAGCAATTCTTCCCTGTGTGGCTTTACTGAGCAGAATACATTGAACTCTTTGATTATGTCATCCTGGAGCCAATACTTAGAGGCACAAAGTTCACAATACATTTCAAAATCTGTCCTCCCTGGTCTTATTTTAATCTCTTTCAGAATTATAATTTTCATTTACTTTCTGTATTGGAAATATATTGCTTCACGCTTCTGTTAATAGATGACCTACATAATGTCATGGGTCAGGGCTGGAATGTTAAAAACTGAAGTCCAGATTTGAGAGAATGGATAACTCAGGTTCCCTAGTTCCTGCTCTCTTTAGCTTGTGCTCTAAATCACGTACACTTTAACCTACTTAACTACTTCCCACCTTCAATGTGGGAAGTAGTTAAGTATTAAAGACAGTAATGTGGGTGCCCTTGTATTACCCACAGTACTTTCTTTAATAGGTGATTTCTAGTGGCATTAAGCTATGTTTTTATATCTTTGATCTTAAAACTAATAATCAGGCATAAAACCCTTATTATCCCTATAGCACAGTAAAACATCTCAAACCAGTTGACAACATACGTTTTGTTAATTTGTTCCCCTCTCATTCAGATTTTAGCTAACTTTAAACTGTCTGTTTCCTCCAGTTCTCTTGTCAGTGATCTCTATGCTGCCTAATTCAACCGCCAGTCTTGTATCCTCATATTCTTCACCCTTTCAGCAGCATTCCAAGTAGTTTCTTTTGAAAAGTCCTCTTCTCCTGGCTTCTCCAGGTTTTGTTCTGACTTCACAGGCTGCTCCTTCCACCTTCCCTGGCTGACATTTCCTCTCGTTTGACCTTTAAAGGGTGGTGTGCCTCAGGCAGGCTTCTTTACTTGTTATTCTTATTTTCTCTCACCTCAACTTTCTTCCCAGCTGGCCGATTAGAAAAGGTACCCTAAATATAATCACATGGAACCAATGTTGTAAGGGAAAACAGATGAAAAGCACCATTTTCTTAATTCATCCTAACATTTCTATCCTAAACCTCTTCTCTGAGCTCTACATTCAACTGTCCACTTGACATCTCCCCTGGATGTCCAATAGGCATCTCACACATAAAACATGACCAAAATGCAATTTGTGTACCTCTCCATCTTGCTCAATTTTATGTTTTCTCTGTGTTATTAAGTGCCGCTACCTAAGAGTCATCTTTGATATATACATTTTCCTCTTCTCTAAGATGCAATCCATCACCAAGTAAGTTCCCTTCTTCCATCAATTTGTATGTCGGATTTTTAGATCCACTCTAAGCTACCTCTATTCAAGTGATTTTACATCTTGAGCGAGCACACTGTACTGAATCTATTTTTCTTCCACTTTTGTTCCCCTACTACCTAATCTTCACATAGCATCAGAGTGAACATTTAAAAAATATATATTACTCTCTTACTAAACCGACTCTCTTAAACAATCAAACAAGCAAACGAAAAAACAGCAGCAACAAAACTACCCCTTGAAAGACTTCCTAATGCGTTTAAGTGAATCCAAATCCTTACTGAGGAGCCCTGAGGAGCCCTGAGGAGCCACTGCGCCACCTCACCCGCAGGTGTTGTAAAGTACCAAAAGCTACAGAATCGATATTAATATTTTAAGAGGCTTAAAGAACATTTTATTAATTTGGGTTAAGGTGTGCAGAGAAATTTTATGAATAATCTCTGTACTGTGTGATTGGCATCAAACCAGGATGGCCCTTGGCATTGTATTGTAAATGCAAAGGGAAGGAAAACATGGATTCCCTGACATTCCACCATACCTGTGAGGAAAGGGGTGAATGGCTAGCCAGGTGCAGGAAGAGAAAAGCCAAAATAAACCTTTTCTTTTTTTTTTAAATGTTTTTTATTTATTTATTCATTTTTAGAGAGGAAAGAGAGAGGGCGAGAGACAGAGAGGGAGAGAGAGGTGAGAGAGACAGAAGGGGGAGGAGCTAGAAGCATCAACTCCCATATGTGCCTTGACTAGGCAAGCCCAGGGTTTCGAACCGGCGACCTCAGCATTTCCAGATCGACGCTTTATCCACTGTGCCACCACAGGTCAGGCAACCTTTTCTTATAATAATGAGCCATTTGCAGGCATTTGTCCCTATAGAAACTACCTCTCCCATATGAATGCAAATAGTTAATATGTGTGACTCTGGACACAGAGATGGCGGATAAACACTAGAAAATATAGGAATGTCTCTTAATATGTAAAGAGACATCTTTCTATCATTGTGTTGACTTATAAATTTTGTTTTCTCCAAAATTATGTATGGCTTGCAAATTGAACATGGTCCTATCATGTTAAAGGGCATATGACTATAACCAATAGTGGTAAAGGGCACCTAATTGCAATTTTTGCTTCTATATATCCCCGCTTGCAAAACTATAAAAACTAAGTAGAACAAAGGGCCGGCACGCTCTCCCTCAGATTTCTGTTGGAGTTGCCGCTGCTTGGCCAAGCTAGACAATAAAGCTTTGGTGTGTAATCGATGATTTTGTTCGTGTCTTCAATGTTTCGAGTCCCTCTGGATTAGGCTTAACACTTACTATGGTTTAACCAAGGGTTGTAGGAGAACTTGAACCTGCAGTCACATTGAGACTAATGCCTTCTTTTGCAAATAGTTTCACTGAAACACCGTCATGCTCATTCGTTTACATATTACCTATGATTGCTTTTACACTAAATGGCAAACTGAGTTATTGCAACACAACTAATTTGGCCTGTAATGCCTATAATATTTACTCTCCACGCCTTTACAGAAAATGTTTGCTGATCCTAGGTTGTATGGGCCTCCACAGTCTTGTTCCTACCTCGCTCTGTACTCATCTCTAGCCACTCTGTGCTTAGTACTTACACCTCCTCTCCAACAAGCCTTATCCCTATTACAGGACTAGGGCTAATGCTTTATTGCTGTGAGAAATTTCTTTGTATTTTTTCTTCCCTCTACAGGAAATACTCTTTCCCTGGATCTCTGATAGGCTTGTTCTTTCTCATCTAACTCTCACCTCCTTGGACAGAGGTATTCCTTGAAATGCTATCTAAACTTGCTCTTAATTGCTCTCCATTTCACTAAACTTCTATTATTTCTTTCATAGCACTTATCACAGTCAATAATTACCATACAGACACTAATTAAAAGGCAGCTGGTATAGTATAATAATATCAGACAAAGCATACTACAAGGCAAGATCTATAACTAGAAAGGCTGAGAAAGGGCACTTATTATCTGTCTATAGAGAACATAATTACACACACACACACACACACACACACACACACACACCAAAGTAGACTTTAGAGCAAGAGAGAGTAATAAAGCAATTTAGGAATATTTTAAAAAAGGATAAAATTCAATTCAATAAAAAGATAACACAGTCTTAAATTGCATCTAATAACATTGCCTAAAATATATTTATATAAAGCAAAGACTGACAGATTATAAGGAGAAAAACAGGGTATCTAGAACACCATCCTTGCAGGAGCTCATACAAACAAGCAGATGTAAAAAAAATATCAGTAGTAAACCCTATACATTCCTACTGAATTATTTCCATTTCTTGTTCATAGTGTTTGATAGACTTCCCAACATACATCTACAGCACCAAATATCTACCATTATTAAGGAAACATCTATATTCACCTGTTTATTCAATAGCCTTCCATATTAGATTAAGAGCAAATATTACAAAGCTTATATTCAGGTAGAGAAATTGAAACTCAGAGAATTAAATAATTTATAGTTGGTTATATAGACAGTAATCAAGCCATGTGGTTAAAACATTCAAATCTTGGTCTTTCTGACCTGTAGCTTTTTCCTCAATTCTATTACCTCCCTGTTGAGTCAGCACTTTACTGTTTCCTTTTCCTATAATTGCTATACATTATTTTCTTCCTCATCATATTATACACAGATGGGGATTGGCAGAGATTCATTTCACCATTGCAAACCTAGACCTAGAAGATGCTGGGCAGTGCTCCCTATCTTATCTCTGTTTAATCCGCCAACCTGGCTGGTGCAGAACTGGATGAATTACAGAGAATGACTACAGTAGAGACCACAGCTGCTGTGTTAGATACAGTGTTATTGCTTCAAGAGATTTACAAAGCCTCATGTTCCCATCATATGCAGCCATTAATTTAGTAAATGCATTCTTTCCCATTCCGGTCAGGTAAGAAGATCAGAAATAGTTTGCATTTATGTGAGTGGCATGAACATATTCATTTATGCTTTTGCTTCAGGGCTATGTTAACTCTCCTGCCCATTTTCACCACACAGCCTGACGAGATTCAGTCTGTCTGAGTCCCTCAGATCCATTATGCATCAATCTGCTGTATCAGTGACATCATGCAGATTAGACAAGAGGTGGCTAGGATGCTATAAGCTTTAGTAAGTCATATGCATTTGTAATGCTCAAAGATAAACTCTGAGTTATTTACTTTTGAAAACTTACAAATTCTTTCTTTGCCCCTTTGAAATGCAAGTTTTCTTCCAGCCTTTCTGGCAGTTTCACAACCTAGGAATATCTTTCCCAAATATCAGAGACCCATCCCTGAAGACATATGGATGACCAGCAGGTCCACGAAAAGATGCTCAGCATCACCACACAGCAGGGAAAGAAAAATCAAAACCACAATGAGATGTCACCTCACACTTGTTAGGATGGCTATTTCAAAAAAGACAAAAAATAACAAGTGTCGGAGAGGATGTGGAGAAAGACAACCCTCCTTCACTGTGGGTGGAAATGTAAACTGATGCAGCCACTATGGAAAACAGTATGCAGATACACCCAGAAGTTAAGACTAGAAATACAATGTGATCCAGCAATTTCTCTTCTGGGTATTTACCTGAAGAATATAAAAACACTAATTTGAAAAGATACATGTATCTCTATGTTCGCTGTAGTATCATTCACAGTAGTTAAGAGAGGGAAACAACCTAAGTGTCCATCAATGGAAGAACGAGTAGAGATGTAGGTACACACACATGCATGCACACAGAGGAAAACTACTCAGTCATAAAAATGATGAAATATTGCCATCGTGACAACATGGATAGATCTTGAGGATATTATGCTAAATGAAATAATATCAGATGGAAAAGGACAAAAACCATACAACTTCACTCATATGTGGAATATTAAATAAAAAGAAACAAATGAACAGAAACAAGCTCATACGTACAGACGACAGACTGGTGGTTACCAGAGGGGAAGGAAAGCAGGGGAAGGTGAAATGGGTAAAGGTGGTCAAACATATGGTGACTGGTGGAAACTAGTGAGCAAACTGCAGTGGACACAGATATCAAATTATAATGTATATACATAACACTTATATATAATGTTATTAACCAATGTCATGTCAATTTAAAAAATAGTATTGTCAAATCAAGGAAGAAAAAGAAAGATAGTACCCCTATATCCTAGGCTTTGTAGGAAGATAGGAGCCTAACCTCTCTCAGGAACCAGCAATTCGCTAACATAGATGGCCTAATTATATTGATCGATCACCCCTACAATGTCCTCTATGTAGTAGGTATCCACTAAATCCCTCTGTCTCTAAAATCTTTCACCTTCAATCTCTCTCCCCTATTGCAAGTCTTTTTTTTTTCCATTTTATTGAGATGTGACTGACATACAACATTGCATAAGCTTAAGGTGTAACAACATAATGATTCGATATACATACGCATGGTGACATGATTATCACGGTAAGTTTAGCTAACATCATCACCCTCCCTTGCCTGTTTATCCTTATCTGGCACCCTGGTTTCATGATGAGAACTGGAGAAGCTGCTTTGGATCACTGCGGATTTCAGAGCTTTCCTTTCAGCCCTGAACCACCCAGCTCTGGACCATGACATGAGAGAGAAGAACAAACATCTATTTTCTTTGAGCAGCTGAATCTGTGTGTCTCCTTTTTGGAATAGGTTGACCTATGTCATAACTAATAAGGCCTATTTGACCAGTTGGGTTCCTTTAAAAAGAATACAAGATAAAGTTTGAAAGAAATTAATTTTGTTTTCTTCATCTGAGTGTGAATTATGGCATTGAACTTCACTAAAATTCAAAACTAAGAAAAATACAAAAGTGAATATAACATTCCATCACAAAAACAAAAAATGGAAATTAATGGATAGTTGTGTTTTGTTGTTTTTTTGTCTTGGACCAAAATTACATTTTTCAAAAACAGGAAAAAGACAAAGAGATAAATGTATTTATACTATTTTAATATTCAAATTGGCCAAGTTGTGCAATGATTTATTTATTAACAAAACATTGAAGAGAACCTAAATCTAAAACCCACTTTATTTAATCAATAAATATTCAGACTGCTCAGAAAATGTGAATATAAAAACATGATAAATATAAAGAGGAATACTTTTTTGTGTTACTATGGTCATGTATATGTTTTTCTGATTTTCCAATAAGCTTTTGCCATGTTCTTATTACAGTTTTCTTGGATTAATGCTAATCACCATGACCCTCAATGATGTTCTTCCTTCTTTTTCTCTTTTGAATTGTAAATATTCTATCATTAATTGAATTAAACACTTACATTGTGCCTGGAGCTGTTTTACTCTCAAACACAAAGTGTTAAAAAAGATCCAGCCTGACCAGGCAGTGGCGCAGTGGATAGAGCGTCGGACTGGGATGCAGAGGACCCAGGTTCGAGACCTCAAGGTCACCAGTTTGAGCACGGGCTCATCTGGTTTGAGCAAAGCTCACCAGCTTGGACCCAAGGTCGCTGGCTTGAGCAAGGGGTTACTTGGTCTGCTGAAGGCCCACGGTCAAGTCACATATGAGAAAGCAATCAATGAACAGCTAAGGCATTGCAACGAAAAAACTAGTAATTGATGCTTCTCATCTCTCTCCATTCCTGTCCATCTATCCCTCTCTCTGACTCTCTCTCTGTTTCTGTAAAAAGAAAAAAATCTGCAATGAAAGATAAACAATAAAATAGTCACAAAACCCATAAACAAGAGTATGTTAGCTTGTGATGAATTGAAGGTCAGTTGTGAGAAGGACATGGATGAGGACAAGGAGACTCACTGGGTGGGACAGAGAGAGAGAGGTTAGGTAACCTGGCCTGGGCACACCCCCCTGAGCAGAGCCAGGGATTTGAGACTATGAAGACCTCTGGGGAGGAGAGAGCTTGACTCCACGGAAGAGAACGATGCGACTGCAGCTGGAAGGTAGATGCTGAGCAAGGAAGGGAGTGGATGTGATGAGGCTGGAACCTGGAACCCGAGACAGCAGGGGTTGAAATTGTGCCCTAAGCATAACGTATAGTGTTAAGGGAAGCAGGAATAGGATCAGATTTATATTTTGCAAAGCTCAATCTGGTCTCTGGTGGCACTTGGATAACAGGGGAGAGACTGCTTTATTTTTTACTACAGGGTCAGATGCTGCTGGGGCAGTGGGGACTCGGGAAAGTAAGGACTTTGCAGACTTAGGAACTGGTAGCGAAATCTCTGGACACCAAAGCTCATTTGCATATTACAAATGATTGCTTTTAAAAGGTCAGACTTCCAGCCAGATGGCTTGTGGTTGAAAATGAAGCAAAAAAATAAAAAATAAAAAAATCTACCCAGTGATACGCAGGGTTCTTTCTGTGCCCCTGTTTTTTAGTGGGGCTGAGAGATAGCCCCCGTGAGGGTCAGAAGTGACAGGGCACTTCGGCTTCTGTACCCCAAGTTCTGAGAGCTAAGAATGAGAGACTCTGGGATGACAATATGGCTACTTCTTAGTGGCACAAAGGCCCCATTAGCACTCCACTTTCAGTCTGCCCTGTGCTTTCAGAAGTTAGGCTCCCATCCTTTCTATATCAAGATTTTCCAAAACTTGTACTTAAAACTTCCCACTCTTTATGAGTATCCCCTCGAAGTTAAATGAACTGAAATTAAATCATTTATGAACTAATTTACCTGCAGCAGAAAATCCAGGATAACTTATCTAATTACTTGGCAAATTATTAGTTAGGAGATGAGCCTATTTGAATGATGATATAAATAATTAGCACTCTTTAAGTCTGTTTTTGCTGGATTGGCATTATAGGAAGAGGAATTTAACCATCTGGGAAAAACTGTAGCTGACAAGAATCCTTGATGATGATTAAAACTCAGAAACTATTTTATTTATTTATATATATATTTTTTCCGCTTTCTTTTAGGAGAGGATAAATGCATTTGAAATGCTTCAATACACTAGAAAGACTGTTTTATGCCACCCAGAGCTGAATATATACTTGTGAAATATGCAAATATTTTCAAGGTATAAAATTTTAGCTGCTGTTGAATTCAATTGAAGCATTGTAAAAAAAAAAAAATGAAACTAATATAGCCCATAATTTCATTTTTCATTTTAACAACCTTGGCTAAAGATTTTTTCAGAACAGAAATTTTTGAAGTAAATCAGTTTAAATGACTATAATCTCACTTCTCCAAGTTATTTCTTCCAGGCTTCATGGGGCACAACTACCCTCCAACTACCATCTTCAGATTCAAAACAAGACCGGAGCAGGAATTGGGAGCTAGCCCAGCAGATGCAAAGTCAGCCTTCATTCCTTTGTGTTAATAAACAGCCTCTTCAAATGTAAATGTCCTCTGGAAAGATGGGATTTAAAACTCTACAGTATTTACATGTTGGTTTGAAAAAGTTTTGAACATAAAGAAAATGCAACAAAGAGAATAATATCTACATGCCAATAATATTTTCAGGGTATAAAACAGTTAATTTTACAGCTGTAAACAATATAAATAAAGACATTTTAAAATGGAGCCAGAGGCTGCCTGGCCAGGTGGTAGCACAGTGGATAAAACGTCAACCTGGGACGCTGAGGACCCAGGTTTGAAACCCCTAGTTCATCTGCTGAGCTCAGGCTCATCAGGCTTGAGCACAGACTCACCAGATTGAGGGTGGAGTCACCAGCTGGAGAATGGGATCATAGACATAACCTCATGGTCGCTAGCTTGAGCCCAGAGGTAGCCACCTTGAAGCCCAAGGTTGTTTCCTTGAGCAAGGCGTCACTGGCTCAGCTGGAGCCCCCTGGTCAAGGCACATAGGAGAAGCAATCAATGAACAACTAAAATGCCACAACTACGAGTTGATGCTTCTCATCTCTCTCTCTTCCAGTCTATCTCTGTCTCTGTCTCTCTCACTTCCTAAGATAAATAAATAAAACAAAATGGAGTCACACCTGCCATCCCAAAGGAACTACCTTGTAGGCCTCATGCCTTAAACCTTTGAAATGTTGAAACAGGGCAAAATAACCTTTGGACTGGGCCGAAAGCAAAAACACTGTGACCCAAAGACTGTTTGCAACGATAACAAGAAAGCAGCTTTTATGACTACTGAAGGCTATAGAGCTGAAAATTAGAAACATTTTTTTTAGAATTAGTATCACTATGCTAGCTTAACTGCACCAAAAGAAATGCCTTCCTTTTATTGATATAATTGTTCTCCTTCCTTTTTTCATAAATACTTACTGTCTTTGTCTCCTAATCAGAACATCATTTGGGTTTCTGCCTAAATCAATGCTTCCCAGATAGCTATTCTTTTTGACCTCCAATAAATGTTTGTTGCCTCTCATTTTTAAAGGCCTTTTAGTTTTAGGTGAGTACAACCCACACACTACCTGAGAGTGTTGGGGGGGAGGTAGCCTGGATAGTGATCCAATGATAGATAGGTGCGACAAGAAAGGAATCATGAGAAGACAGAAATTAGGAAATAGGAGAGAAGAGACTTCACTGTTCTCTAGGGAAAGGAATGCTGACTTGGATTTCGGGAGATCTTAAGTTTTATTCCAGGTTTATAAATAAAGCCATTATAACTACTCAGGTACAATAGATCCAGGGCAGATCCAGTCTCTGTGTAAAGTTTATACATCTCTGGAAAACTTCTGTGGAACAAATCATTACAATTTTAAATATATATAATATTAGGAATAGAGCCCTGGAAGGGGCCTGTGTGAGGGAGGGACCCTGTAGCTAAAACTCTATTAACTTCATGTTAAATTTCACTGAAGATATGTAGATATCAGACTTTCAATTCTCCTATGACATAGCTGAGACCCACAGATGAGTAGCAGGTTCTAACTAGCATTTCATAGAGCTACGCCTTCAAACCGGGCTCATGCAGTTGGAAGAATTTCTGCTCGATTATACAGTGGAACCTCCCTATGTGACCTTAGAAAAGTTATTTCACCATTTTGATCCTTTAGTTCTACCTTTAAAAATGAGAGGAAAAATAGGCCCTGGCCGGTTGGCTCAGTGGTAGAGTGTCAGCCCAGCGTGTGGAAGTCCCGGGTTTGAGTCCCGGTCAGGACACACAGGAGAAGCACCCATCTTCTTCACCACCCTTCCCCTCTCCTTCCTCTCTATCTCTCTCTTCCCCTCCCGCAGCCAAGGCTCCATTGGAGCCAAGTTGCGGGGCGCTGAGGATGGCTTCATGGGCTCTGCCTCAGATGCTAGAACAGCTCTGGCTGCAACGGAGCAATGCCCCAGATGGGCAGAGCATCGCCCCCTGATGGGCTTGCCCAGCAGGTCCCGGGTGCATGCAGGAGTCTGTCTGACTGCTACCCCACTTCTAACTTTGGAAAAACAAAGAGAGAGAGAAAAAATAAAAAGAATTAAAATTTCTTCCTACTTTAGCCTGACCAGGCAGTGTCGCAGTAGATAGAGTGTCAACCTGGGACACTGAAGACCCAGGTTTGAAACTTCCAAGGTCACCAGCTTGAGCTCGGGCTTACCAGCTTGAGGGTTGCTGGCTTGAGTGTGGGATCATAGACATGACTCCAACCATGGTCGCTGGCTTGAGCCTAAAGGTCACTGGCTCAGCTGGAGCCATCGTTCAAGACACATATGAGAAAGCAATCAACGAACAACTAAGGTGCCATAACTATGAGTTGATGCTTCTCATCTCTCTCCCTTCCTGTCTCTCTGTCCCTGCCTGTCTCTCTAGAAAAAAAAATTTCTACTTTAATAAAAGCATCATCCATTTACCCAAGTTAAAAACAAAAAGTATATATACAATGCAATATACAGATCATGTGTTATAGAAGTCTACATTTGAAATCTATTTGAAATGTAGACTTCTTATTAACCAATACATTTAATTAAAATAATATTAAAAATAAAATAAAAATAACAAAACATCAGAAAGAACTCACTGAACTACTATATTATATACACTTAATCATCAATAGTTCTTAAATATTTCAATTGCACTTTTAAAATTTTTCCTGACTGCATTAATTATTCTACTAATTGTAGACTATTACTCTGCACATTTTATATGCTATTACACTGAGAATCTTTGCAAAGATTTCCATTCTGTACTGCCACCATGATTAACTAAACATCTAGCCTAAGGAAATGATCACTATTCTTCGGCTTTTCTTGAGCTATTCCTGCTTGCTAGTGTGATGAGGAAATAATTGTTTGATTTATTTACTTATCTATGCAACTCATGGGAAACGTTGTGCATTTGGCCGCAACATTTTAATTCATCCATGTGCAAATGTAGTCCATAGCATAATTAAATAATATCTCCATGGATGACATATATGTCTTTTGTCAGCCACAGGTAAAACAAATCTCCAGGTTAGGAAAATGAGAGTTTATCATTACCGTGTTAATAACTGTATCTCAGCTGCTTTATTTTTTGTTTATATTTATATATTCTAATAGATCTGTGTAATCATGTGAAAAAGATTTCTGTAATTGTAGTTTTTACAGATGTTCATGAGAAGAATGCTAAATAAAGCAAATGTTTCTTAAATAAATAAATAACAAGAAAGCTACCCTTGTTACTTTTTAGTCTCTTAACCCTATGATCTAACAATAACTGTGACAAGAGCCTCCCAGGGTTTGAGTCCTACTATATAACAGCTGTTACTTGCTTGGGCAAGTCCCCCGGCTTTTCTTCTGCCTCAGTTTCCTCATTTATAAAATAGTGACAGCAACAGTACTGATAACATTGTTATGATGACTAACTTCTTGCATAGCACAGTAAGGATTACTGGTAGTCATTACTTTTTAAGCACTTACCAAATCAAGAACAGCTGTGAATATCCATGTCTCTGAACATCTTTTCGCACCATTTTACCTTTTTTTTCTGCTGCCATTTCTAATCAGGATGTTTTCAGGAATGCATTTCAATGTCAGGATAGAGCCAGGGTATAAGTACCCCTTCCCTTTTCATCTCTTCTCTGCCTTTGCTATTTCTCATGTACTGAGTCCGGGGAAATATTTCTCAGTATCTAAGGGTCCTTCATCTATCTGTTCTTTTGTCATTACTCTCTGCTCTAGCACAGTGTTTTCGTTTATCTTTCCTCCTGGAGAAACACATTGTCTTAGGAACTGCTCTCTCCTTTCTGCAGCATGTCCTCAGATTCTGTCCCTTTCTCCTGAGGGTGGGAGCTCTGAGGCACCTCTCTGCCCCTCCCCCCCCCCATTTCAGCCCCTCTAGTTAATCACAGATGGATAGAATGAACTACTTACTGACTTGACTGGAGGATAATGTGGAGCAAGTATTAACCTCTCAAAACCCTTTTTCTGTTTCATAAATTGTGATAATAATTATTCCACTAAACTGTGGTGAGAATTAAGTTAACTGAAAGATATGAACGAGTCAGTATGCAGGTCAGCACACTGCAAGTGCTCAAAAAAAGTACTATCATCAGAATCATTATTTCCTGGGAAACTTGGTAGAACCTTGTTTACTGTTCCCAAGAATATACTTCCTGGAGTGGGTCTAATGACATCTAATTCCAAGTTCTAGAAATAATGAACAAAAGGGTTCTCCTAATCAGGGACATTTCTTCTAATGATTGCAGAATCCAGCGTTATGCTGATCTATAGAAATCACATTGCTTTCTTATAAACCTCTGGTTTTAAGAAAAATCTTAAGTGATTAAACATCCTTAAGAGATATTTAAATATGCTGCCATAGAGACTGTATTTGACTTAAATAAGTAATTTCAAAAGATACATCCAAAATAGAAATGCCATCAGGGAAATGCTGATGCGGATGAGATGCTTCAGAGCTCAAAGTAATTAAGAATTCTTGGCAAGAAAAAAGAATCTTTGAAGAAATGGAGTATAACATTTTACCCATGATAATTTAACATTATACCTTTGATAAACTCTCTCTCTCTCTCTTTTTTTTTTTTTTTTTTGTATTTTTCTGAAGCTGGAAACAGGGAGAGACAGTCAGACAGACTCCCGCATGCGCCCAATCGGGATCCACCCGGCACGCCCACCAAGGGCGATGCTCTGCCCACCAGGGGGCGATGCTCTGCCCCTGGGGCAAGGAGCCATCCTCAGCGCCCGGGCCATCTTAGCTCTAATGGAGCCTCGCTGCGGGAGGGGGAGAGAGAGACAGAGAGGAAGGAGAGGGGGAGGGGTGGAGAAGCAGATGGGTGCTTCTCCTGTGTGCCCTGGCCAGGAATCGAACCCGGGACTTCTACACGCCAGGCCGACGCTCTACCACTGAGCCAACCAGCCAGGGCCAATAAACTCTCTTATTAACTCTTATTAATAAATGATATATCCAAGTTTAGGAAAAATGCATGTAACTGGATATATGCTTATATTCTGGGTATACTCATTAAAATATTGATTGAGTCAGTGTCCTATCTTACAATGTTCCATTTTAATGCAATAAAGAGGAACTATCAGATATGTCTTTAAGAACCATACCAAGTTCTGGAATTGCTAAATTTTTGGCATGGGAAGATAGTGTACCTAAAAATAAAATCGTTAGTTGACTCAGAAAGTCCTTTTGAGTTACTTACACATTAGTATTATTGATTAGATTATCATGCATGGTTGTAAACAGTTTTAGTTAAATGCAAATACAGCCTTTATCAATAAAGACTGCCACTTTGTTTACTAGAAAAATGAGAACTAAGTGAATGGTTTGTTAATGTGAGTCATAATACACAAGGGTACAGGAAATCAAAATCTCAATTATGATCATTATAAGCCATAATATCTACTAAATATTGTGCCCCAGAAACTATAAATTCAAATCTAGAAAAGTTAATAGATTTTTAAAACTTCCTTCGTTAACTGATTTATTCAACATTATTTATGATATTAACTCTAAGCCAAAGCTGTCACTAGTTGCTCCAGGTGCTGCATATTCAAATATTTAAAGAAATAGACATGAGAACTGCTTCCAAAGAATTGAAAAAATTAATGAAGAAGACAAAAGTTAGAAATTGTGATGTTTACCAGGAGGGAGATTAGGAAGAACATTTCAGTAGAGGCCCCCAAGTACTCAAGCATTTGAGAAACAGGAAGATCAGAGTGGCCCAAGAGTAGTGAACACAGGGAAAGATGGGTTGAAATAGGCTTTGGACAGGTAGACAAGAGTCAGATAATGCATATAAGTAGGACAACTATATTTTAACCAATATGCAGTGGGGACCCTTAATTTCTGGAAGGGAGTCATTACAATAAAAATTATACATTGATTTATTTCTATTAGATAACAGATATTATTCTTCTTAAATCACAGAACAGGCCCTCATCAGTTAATTCAGTCACTTAAGAGTGTTGTCCCAAAACAACAAGGTTGCAGGTTTGATTCCTGGACAGAGCACACACAGGAAGCAACCAAAAGAGGCACGACTAAATGGAAGAACAAATGCTTCTCTTCCCACTTGTCTCTCCCTTCCTCTCTGTGTCTTTCTAAAAATCAATAAAAATTAAGCCCTGGCTAGACAGCTCAGTTAGCTGGAGTGCTGTCCCGGAGCACAGATGTTGCCAGTTCGATTCCCCAGTCAGGACATATACAGGAGCAGACTAATGTTCCCGTCTCTCTCTCTGTCTCTCTCTCCCTGACTCTCTCACACACAAAATAAATAAATAAACAAACAAACAAATAAATAAATAATAAGATGAAAAATCATAGAGCATACCAGAAGGTAATGTAATGAAAGAAAGGGAAAAGGGAGATGGCATGGTGGTAAAGAACAGTTTAGAAGAGCACACTGTGAATGTGGGGTTTTGAGAAAAGATGAGATGCAAGGCTCTCAGAATTGATCCTGAATTGCATACTATTCTTTCCAGCAATTGGGAGCCTCATTTTCTAGTAGGTGAACAATTTGTTCAACAAATTTTTTATTGATCATTTGATAGATACCTGGAATTTCTCAATTTAACAAGATTTAATACAATCAGATTGAAAATACAATAATGGAAATTATGAAGGAAGGGAGTGTAGAAATGGAAACGTCCTGGGTACAGAGTCAGGCAGTTGCTTCAGTTGGAAGACAATCTCATTCATTCATTTCAAAAATATTCTATATGCTGATCATATGAAACGAGGGGCAAGCTAAGCTACACTCTGGGGTGGGCAGAGCTGGGTCAAATCTGGGCCATTCCCTCAAAGAGCATACATCCAACAGAAGATAGATAATTACAATAAAGTCAAACTTGACGAGATCCCGAAAAACCCGCATGCCTGCTACACGCCACTTGCAGCCCCAGTCACTTGCTTTGATAATCAAATATGTGTCATCATCGACAAGTCTGCTCTAGAATAGTATTCCTTTTTAATATTATTTTTTATGTGAAGGAAACTAATATATGCTGTGTACCTGCTTTGTGCCAGACAATGTGCTGGATAGGGTCTTTACCTTTATTTTTATACATCACAATTTTATTATCTTCCTCTCTTTTTATGAAGAAACTAAGGCCCCCAAAGTACATATAATCTTACCAAATTCAACCATAAATTAAGCAACAGATAAAGAGTGTGAATATCTCTTTCTGATTCTCAAGCCTGTTCTATTCTTGACTATTTCTGGATCTTTGCTTAGTTATGGGAAATACTTTATCACAGGAAAAATGGACATGTTTTGATAAAAGTTCCATAATAATAAGTTTGAAGGTAGATTTAAATGTACAGAAGTTGAAATAAATGATAAGACATGTAGATAAGTGGGAATAAAAGGTCACTGGAGATCAAAACCCAGCAGTTTATTAAATGATAAACCCCAAACCAAACACAGTAAACTGTGAGACATATAGAAAAGGGTCAAAAAGGTTGATACAAAACTGGTAACCAAGTGTTCCTCTCAGAAGGCAGTGGCATTCAGAGGCAGGAAGGAAAATTTTGCCCTGTACTCTCCATTGTTTAAATGTTTTTTATAAAAATAAATCAATGTGTTACATACATAATTAAATAAAACAAGTAAATACACATAAACTCACTTTAATTAAAACAACTGCATGATAAGGACAGCTCCGTGGTTTCATGGGTGCAACAAAGTTCAGCGGCAGTTTCTTCTGTCCTATGTGGAGGCAGGCTTACACTGGGGTTTTATTTGATAAAGAGATTAACCATCAATGATCAGAATTACTGGCCTTGGAGCTTTTGATACTGTGGAGGCTGTATGAGAGGCTATTGTAGATAAGGGTAGACTAAAGCGTCTTGGTCATGCACGATCCTCTCGGCTCATCCCAGGTGTCAGCTGGGAGGTCAGTCCCCACAGAGCCTGCTCTCTGGTCAGGAGTCTTGCCTTCAGACCTTATGCTTAGACCTCTCAGAGTAGCAAGATCTAAAGAATCATGTGTCACTCAGAGGATAAACACGGACTCTTACCTTTCCCAGTGCTTGCCAAGCCCTCTTTCTGACTGTTTTCAGAGGTTTTTCTACACCCCTTGAGACATCTGGTATGCTGTTTCCATGGCTACTCTTACTGAGGAGTAGTTTTGGCAACTGTACAACCTGTGTGACTCAGGATTTTTAGAGCTTCAGGAGGACAGGCCATCTTTCTGATGAGGCTGTGGCTGCCAGTGAATGAGGTGTAGCGTGTATTCAAGGTCTGACACTCATATTTCCTTCTCAAAGCTGTTACCAAAACATTTACCTTCAGAGCAGAAAACTCCTGCATGATTACAGACAGCAGACCTCATGATATGGAAGATAAGACCGTGGGCCCTGGCCGGTTGGCTCAGCGGTGGAGCGTCGGCCTGGCGTGTGGGGGACCCGGGTTTGATTCCCGGCCAGGGCGCATGGGAGAGGCGCCCATTTGCTTCTCCACCCCTGCCCCCCCCCTCCTTCCTCTCTGTCTCTCTCTTCCCCTCCCGCAGCCGAGGCTCCATTGGAGCAAGGATGGCCCGGGCGCTGGGGATGGCTCCTTGGCCTCTGCCCCAGGCGCTGGAGTGGCTCTGGTCGCGGCAGAGCGGCGCCCTGGAGGGGCAGAGCATCGCCCCCTGGTGGGCAGAGCATAGCCCCTGGTGGGCGTGCCGGGTGGATCCCGGTCGGGCGTATGTGGGAGTCTGTCTGACTGTCTCTCCCCGTTTCCAGCTTCAGAGGGATACAAAAAAAAAAAAAAAAAAAAAAAGACCATGGTGCCAAGTCACTGAGCGTGTCCAGTTCATACATCGGCTGGAACTCCCAGCTCCTGACTCCTACTTTAATGCCTTCTCCATCGATAATGCGGTACCCATATGGGAATCCCTCTTCCTGGTCTCTCTTTACCCTTTGCTATAAACTGAAAGTTTTTATTTCCACAAAATGCGTACTTTAAAGTGCTAGTTTCCAGTGATGGCATTAGGAAACAGGAACTTTGGGAATTTATTAGGTCATGAGGTTGGAGTTCTCATAATGGGACGTGGGGCAGTTGTTTCCCTTTCTCTCTGCTGTGTGAGGAGGCAGCAAAATGACGTCCATCTGCAAACTAGAAACCCAACTTGCCGGCATCTTGATGTTGGACTTCCTAGCCTTCAGAACTGAGGAATACATGTATATTGTTTAAGTCAGTGGTAATCAACCTGGTCCTACCACCCACTAGTGGGCATTCCAGCTTTCTTGGTGGGTGGTAGCGGAGCAACCAAAGTATAAATAAAAAGATAGATTTAACTATAGTAAGTTGTTTTATAAAGATTTATTCTGCCAAACTTAGCAAAAATCCGACATAAAGTACTGGGTAAGCAATTATTATTATATGCTTTAACTTGCTGTAACTCTGCTTTATAAATTTTATAATGTAAAGTTACTTCCCTACTTTATAAATCACCATTACTGTGGAACCGGTGGGTGGTTAGAAAATTTTACTACTGACAGAGATACAAAAGTGGGCGATAGGTATAAAAAGGTTGACTACCCCTGGTTTAGATGCACAAATTTCTAAGATTACACAGGAAGTCAGTCTCTTTCTGGTCTCTTAACACTCAGAGCTATGTTATCTCTCCATGTTGCTCAGTCTTAGTCATTCCAGAGGTTTTAGAAAGTTCATTAATGTCAGCATTCATTAAGTGGCTAAATTGTGATTGGGAGACAACTGTACAAGACACTGTAATTGAAACATTTAGTTTAAAACAAAAAGCAGCCTTTCAAAACAAGCTGAATCAGCTCATAAGGTCTCACAGCTAGTGTGGTCTGTAAGATCTCCTATAGAGCCGGAGTACGTTTGCAGGAAACAGTGGGAATTAAAGCAGCAAAAACAACTTCTGTGCTCATATAAGTTTGGGATATCCTGAAATAAGTATGTTGAATATATTTGTTTTATTTGACATTTATTACATAATCCAAAAGGAGGACTACATTATGAAAGTTTAGCAAATATTTATGATCATGGACTTGCATATATATATATATGGACTATGTGTGTATGTGGAATATGTGTATATGTGGAATATGTGTATATGTATATATGTATATATTATGTACATAGCATGTCCTTAAAAGGTTTTATAAATTACCTCATTCAAAATGCTGGTTTTAATTTTTAGTTGGTTTATTATCCATCTTGCCTTTTTTCTCTCCTTTATTGAATGATTTCTACCTAATTGTTTATATTCCCCAGTTATTGTCAATGAAAGAAAGGGAGAGAAACTCAGAACTTTTCATAGTATAATGTTTTAGCTTGTGCAGTGTTGCAAGAGTGTTTTGAATTTAAAGATGATCATACTCATGTTTTCTTGAGTTTGGTGTTGCCATGAAAAACTTGGGGAAGAAAAATAGGTGAAACCTTTTGGGAGAGAAGGAAGATGTCTAAAGGGTAATTAAATTAAGTTTCTGTCTCCTTATTAAATTATAAATAAGAAATCTATTGTACTGGATTTGTTGTAGTAAGTTCAGGCTGCTATAACAAATATATTATAGACTGGGTGAATGACTTAATCCAGGGATAGTCAACCTTTTTATACCTACCGCCCACTTTTGTATCTCCGTTAGTAGTAACATTTTCTAACCGACCACCGGTTCCACAGTAATGGATTTATAAAGTAGGGAAGTAACTTTACTTTATAAAATTTATAAAGCAGAGTTACAGCAAGTTAAAGCATATAATAATAATTACTTACCAAGTACTTTATGTTGGATTTTTGCTAAGTTTGGCAGAATAAATCTTTATAAAACAACTTACTATAGTTAAATCTATCTTTTTATTTATACTTTGGTTGCTCCACTACCATCCACCAAGAAAGCTGGAACGCCCACTAGTGGGCGATAGGGACCAGGTTGACTATCACTAAAAACGATGAAGTGGTGAGAACAGTGTGGCTTCCTTTTCACATTTTCTGTGATGCCCTAATACTGTCTTCCCAGTGTCCTAAGGCAAAGATCTGAAACATTGAGTAGTCTCAGTGTTTAGTAATAGCGTTCCCTAAGTTTTAGGGTCTTTGGAGAATACCTTAACAGGAAGATTAAAGGACATTAAAAGGTTAACTACCAGTTACTTTATGACTAGATCTAAGAAATCACACAATTTCTGGAGAGATGAAAAGATTGCAAAAGGGAAGGTGTTTCTGGCTCATTTTCCAGTGAAATACAACAAATAAAAATTTAGAGACAGGTAACACCTCTGCTAGAAAATGGTAGCTGTTTTTACAATAAAAGCTAAATTGTCAGTGGCTCACATAATTTTTTTTTCTTGGTTATAGAACAGTCCAATGTAGGAGTTCCTGTATAGAAGATGTTTTCTTTCTCTAGATGGTGACTTGGGAACCAAACGTTTTTCTTTCTCTTTTTTATTTATTAGTGAGAGGAGGAGAGGCAGAGAGACAGACTCCTGAATGCACCCTGACCCAGGATCCAACCAGCAAGCCCACAAGGGGGCCATACTCTGTCCATATGGGGCCATGCTTGAAACCGAGCTATTTTTAGCACCTGAGGTGGAGGCTCCATGGAGTCATCCTCAGCACCTGGGGACAATGCACTTGAACCAATCAAGCCATGGCTGTGAAAGGGAGGGATGGGGGAGAGAGTGAGGGAGAGAGAGGAAGAGAGAGAGAGAGAGAGAGAGAGACACACAGAGAGAGAGAGAGAGAGAGAGAAAGGGAAGGGGAGGGGTAAAGAAGTAGATAGTCACTTCTCCTGTGTGCCCTAACCGGGAATTGAACCCAGGACTTCCACACACCAGGTCGATGCTCTACCACTGAGCCAACTGGCCAGGGCTTCACCAGATTTTTTAACCACGGCTATTTTTAAGTCTTTCATCACTCACAGACAATTACTGTCTGGCTCTCAATTCTTTTCTGAACAAACGACAAAAATGTTTTATTTTCAAAAAGTTTCACAGAAAATGCCCTGACAAATAGTCTAAAATACAGGTTTTTGATAGCTTTAAAATCATAACACTGAACTGGTAAGAATTTCTAAAACTCTAATGGAAAACTGGTTGGTTGATCCATAAGCTGCCAGCCCAAAATAAAGCAAAGCAACAATTAATTACAGGAGCCCAAATGATCCAATGAAGACAATTATTATATTCATAACTTCATTTTTAACATCACTGGTTCTTTAATGGTTTCCCAGATTTAAAGGACCCCTTTCTCTCCCGTCTTTTAGGCTAAGTATAACTTACAACAATTTGGTACAATATACATTTGTACAATAAACACTTTTTAATGGTTGAAAAAATCAAAAGAAGTGAAATATTTTGTGAAAATGGAAAATTATAGGAAATTTAAATGTAAGCATTCTAAATAATGGTCTGTTGGAACACAGTGCATTTACATCTTGTCTGTGGCTAAGTATATCCTCTGACCTTTCCCTCAGTGACAGAGGAGAAGCATTAGAGTAAAAGTTCTGCCATCAGTTTTCTCAGGTTCCCAGAGAAGAGCCTCAGAACTGCCAGTGAATGGGCCAACATTACTTCTTAGACTCGAGCACAGGTCTGTTTGCAAACATCGGGAATCAGGGGCCCAGAAAAAGTATTAGCCAGGCATGGAGGGGGCCAGATAGCTCTGCCTCTGGTTTCTTACAATCAGTACACAGACAGGAAAGTTAGAGCTGTTAGAAAATGTAAACACGACTGAAGTCATCCTGTTGTTTTGCAGATGATAAAACTGAGGCCAGAAGGAAAAATGTAGCCAACTTTGATAGCACAGTTATTTAGAGCAGCGACTAGAGTCCAGGTGTCAGATGCTCAGCAGGGGCTCTCTTCTCTGCACTCATTGAACAAGTTCAGCCCACCATCTGTTTTGCATCACCTGTGAGCTGAGGATGGCTTTTACATTAAAAAAAAATTAAAGCATAATATTTTATGTAAAGTAAAAAATATATATAATTCAAATTTCAGTGTCCACAAATAAATTGTCATTGGAAAACAGTATACTTGTTTCTTTACATGTTGCCTGTGGCCGCCTTCTTGCTACAACAGCAGAGTCGAGAAGCTGGGACACAGACTGTAATGCCCACAGTCTGGCCCTTTCCAGAGGAAGTTGGCCAATCCTTGCTTTCCACCACACCGCCAGCATCCACCCTCACCCTCACTGGCATAGCCCACCAGGGTACACTGGCCGGGGAAGTGGCGTTATCGTGGAGAGACCAACGTTTTGTTCAATGTTTCAATATTGTCTTGTATTTATTCAAAGCAGGTAAAAATTTGTTTAATGGAAATCATATTGAAAACCAGCCTTATAACCTTCTTACATCTATAAACAAGGTGTGATTCAGACTTTATCCTTAGGGAGAACTGTCTACTCTGGCCAAGCACTGCATGAGCAATCTTCTATTTATAATCTCACTCTTCACAACAACTTTGAGAAATAGTATCATGCCCATCTTATACAAAAAGCAACTGACACACAGAGAATTTAACTCATTTGCTCTACATCCCAACCAAGTGGTTGGAATCTACTTTTTCCTCACAGCAAAGACCATGGAACTTTCTCTATACCAGTGGTTTTCAACCTTTTTACACTTGGGCACCAGGGAAAATAAGAGAATTATTTCAAGGACTGCTAAGGCAGAAATCACTAAATGAATTCAACTAAGATCACTGAGTCTATAACCTTCATACAACATCAGAGTAGTTAACGCTCGTGAACTGACACCAATCCACAGACCAGCAGTTGAAAAAACTGCTCTAGACAACATTTCCACAGTGACTATCCCCTGAACACCAGAATAAAAATAGTGAGCAAAATACTTTATTTGTTTTTATTTCCACCAGTGGCTTTAATAATATTTTAAATAAATAGGAACTCTCTTGTGTGAATATCTTTTAAAACCAAGAGAAGAATCATATATTGCAGTTTGAAATAATACCAAAGATAAAATTCTGCTCTCTCCCCCCCACCCCCACCAAAATGGGACAAGCAGAGGTTGTAGCAACCTCCCTAACAGCTGAATGCAGGAGGACCCTTCAAAACTACAAATTAAATCTGAAGGACTTTTCCAATTGACTCCTAATTGATTAGTCCAAGTGTTTGTGCTGCAGAGAACATGATTCCTCCCAGGAACTCTGAAGAGTGGTGCTTAGTTATTCATAATGAAATTTAATTTCAGAGCTTGTAATCATGTAACAGTTTAAAATGGAATTTGTCACTGAAACACTTTGAGAGGAAATAGAGGATTATTTAACATCTACTCATCTCACTTCCCGATTAGTTTAAAATTGGATGCCTTCCGTTTAATTTAATGATGGCAATCACACAAGGGCCGTGTAAACTCAACTCCTACGTGTTTCCCACTAATTTGGTTGATTTAAGTCATTTTGTATCATGAATTGGAAAGGATAGTTCAGATTAAGAAGTACAGATACAAGCTTTTTGTTTCCTCCCAAAGGTCCAGCTTGACCAAAACACAATTAACTTACTCAGAGCCATTCCTTGACATACTTAGAAAAATACAATATCAGCTGACAAATTACCTCTAAGGTAACAGATGGGGAAAGGCATTAACTATATTAAATGTAATAAAAATGAGATCAAATTAGTTTTATAATAATTAAAGCATTTTTATTGGTAGATATTTATATGACTTTAGGCATATAACTCAGAAGGAATTAGGCAATTTGGCATTTCCTGTTCATGAGGACACAGTTTCTCAGCATTACAATAACAAAAATAGGAAAAGAACCGATACTGAATGTTATATCATTTGAGCAGTAAATAATTTACTTATTTACAGATACCTGAACTAATTGAAAAAACAACCTAGCATGTCCATGTCATTAAGAGATGAATTTCCAATTAAAGTTTATGCTTAACGCCAACATTTACTAAAATCCAAAATATATATGTTGTTTCAATCAGTTGTATATGAACAATAATTCTAATAATAACTCAGATTACCCACTGGAGATGAAGATCACAGGAAATTTAAAAATTTTACTATACGTAAATTTCAAATTAGTTTTAATCTTAAACAGAAGCAAAAGATGCTGTTGAATTTGGCAATATCAAAAGTTACTGAGAAATAACTTTCATCAGAGAAATACAGTCTTGAGTTTGACTATAACCAGGTAGAGGGTGAGCCATCCTGCCTGGATGTTTCATAATGCCCTGCCTGCCCATAGTGACCAAGACCAAAAACCATTTCCACATTGTTTCAATGAAAAAGATGTTCAGTGAAACTGAACTGGAGGCACCTTCTAATCAGCACTGAAACAAATAAAATGCCAGGGATTTCTAGGAGAAATGAAACAACTGTCAATTAAAAACAACAAAAAGTAACAACTGTCTAATGACCAATTGTAAAAGTTAAAAGTATCTCATTGTAGGGGATATTGTGATTTTCCATTATCTGAGGTGATATGGTTCAATAAATGACATTGTTTTTGTAAAAAAGAAAAAAATAAATATATAAACATGTTGTTATATTGAATACTCTCCAGTTCCATTTTTAATATGGCAGGTAAAGCTGACCTTAAAGAACAAATCACTCCACATTTTAGTTGAAACCAGATCCTTGGATTTTTACTGGCCAACAGCGCCCTGCAGGATCTGGAATCCTGGCATTTCCATGCTTGTCTCATCTACTCTGCCCTCATCCTCTCTTTATTGCTACAGAGCATTTTTTTCCTTTTGTCCCACTTCTAAGCCTTTTTATATACTGTTCCCAGAACCTGAAAAGTCCCACACCTCCTCTTCATACAGCTGGCTCCTCTCTTCTGGGTCCCAATGGAGAGGTCTCTCCTCTCTCTCTCTCTCTCTCTCTCTCTCTCTCTCTCTCTGAAGGTCTCTCCTTTGGCTGATCTAAATCGTACTCTTCCTTCCCTCCACCCACTTCTCTCCATCACTGCATCTTCTTAATATCCTAGCACTTAGAACAACTTATAAAGGAGATGTGTCTGATAACTTAGAGAAGTTATTTTATCTCAATTTAATTGTAAGATCCATAAACTTTTGGCACTGCATTTTATGTATATTTACCATTGTCTACCTAGTGCATGATAAATAAGAGATATGTGATGAAGATTTGTTTAGTAAATGAATGAGCTCAGATATCTTTTCCCATTTCCAAGTCACCCCTTCCACACACATTTATGGGTAATTGGCTAAATTCATGCCTTTAGAACGTAATTCTAAATCTAACACTCATATTCTGGATGATATATATAATGAAAGGTACTATATTTGAAATAGTGAGGAAACTGAGAGCGATTATCAAAGTATTTAAAAGATGTGAGGTAGATGGGATATTAATTTAGTTAAGAAGAGGACAAGGGGAGGGGCCCAGAAAGAATATGTTAGATGGGGATACATGTATGAGAAATAACGTAAAAGGAAAGAAGAACATACCATGTAGCAAAAATGGGCACAGTCAGTCCAGAGTAAAGATCTGTTTGGGAAGTAGTGTAGGTGGGTTTGGGTAGATGGAGGGACATTAAGCTAGACTGTGATGTGTCAATGTCAATTCTTGGTCAACTAGATGTCATTGCAGACACAAAAAAGAGAGATGATGTGCTCAAACTGGAGTCTAGAAGAATCATCTAGCAGGACATATTGGAGGACAAAATGTTATCTGTAATGAGACAAATTATGAGGTAACTGAAGCAATGAATATAAGATGGGAATAAAGATAAAGAAAAAGGACTCAAAACTATATTGAAGATAATTGGTAATTACTTTCACTTAAAGAAAATATTTTATCGTGCTAGAATGAATGCCCATGAAATGTTAAGAGATTTTACAAATTTAACTTGTAATTTTTGTTCACCATGAGAACAAACTTAATAAAAACAAATTTAAAGAAAAGTTGGTTCATTTGAATAAACAAATACTATATTGACTAAACTTTTGACAGACATTTCTCTTGCATTTGTGGCTGAGAGTTTTGTCAGTTAGAATGAATATGTAGTCAACTGACACTGAAAATATAATAAATAAGCAAGGAGCTTGCAATAAAATTTTCTTGACCCCAAATGCTTCCACTTTATTTTATACACTAGGATTAAAAATATTGGCTTGTGCATAACAGAAGCTTTCTGAACTTGGCATCATGCTTGGATGTCACCTCACACCTCTTAATTTATACCAAATTCAAAAAGTCTTTGAGAAGCTGAGCACATCGGTCTTTTTAAGGAGACAAGTGATGAGGAAACACAGTGCTCTTTCGAGAAATTAGAACAGGACTATTTGAACCTTTTTTGCCTGGTCTAATAACTTTTTATTTTACTTCAATCTTTTAGTTTGTAAAAGTTATTTGCATGAAATTATCTTCAAGAAAAATTGCTCTTGCATCTTAGGAAAAATGTGTGTTATATCATCTTAAAGCAGCATAAAAGTTATAGCAAGTTTAGAGGTTTGTTTTCTGCAACAGACCACAATACCAATAAAGCATGTTGGTATATTTCTTCCAAAAATAATATGATACTTTTTAAATTAAATGTATTGGCTTTCCCTCTGAAGCACATTTAGAAAGTATAAAAAAACAAAGAAGAAGAAGGAAATTACTTGTGGTCTCATCACCTAACTTAAACAGTTGGTCCAGCTCTCCATATAAATAGAATCTCATTGCACATTTGACCGCAAAACTTGATTTTCCCCCTTGGTAATATATATACATATAATAAACATTTGCCATGCTTTCAAATATAGTTTTCAAACATTTGTAATGGTGCCTTCTGCATCTTGTATGGATGAGCCATACTGTACCTTACTAATCATCTATTGCTAGAGGCTTTACTGTATTTATTATAAATAATATTGTAATTAACATACTTATGCAAAACATACTGTATTTCTCTTTCTTTAAAAATAATTTCTAGAAGTGAAACTGCTGAGTCAAATGGTATTCATATTTTATTTACTTTTAGTAAATTTTGCCGACTTGTCTTTCTAATGTCCACAAAAATAGAGTTTCATTTCAGATTAATTTATGATCTATAGCCACTCCTTTCTATGTCATTTAACACAGCATTTTCATATCCTTTGTAATTTTGTCCTTGGAGCTGGTTTTTAATAAAAATTACCTTCCATGGTGGTCCTGCTCACACTGTGGGTTAGGAATGTATCTTACACTTCAGTTTCCTGCGTGCCTCAACTGAGGGCAGTCCATGGCATCATGATGCAATATCAAAGAGGTGATCAAGGGCCAGATTAACCAGGCACTGGGGGTTATACTTAAGAAATGAGAAGGCACCTTAGAATTTAAAATGTGTGTGTGTGTATGTGTGTATGAGTGTGTGTGTGTTTACTAAAGATCCTTTTTATTTCGATATGAAGGATGGAGCAAATATGTTATTTACTAGCATGGTTGCAACAGTGAAACATTTAAGCTGAGCCTTGAATGAAGAAAAGTATGGGAAGAATATTTCTGGCAAAGTTATAGTTGGAAAGTTATCGTTATAAAGGCTCTGAGACGAGAAAGAGCTTGGCATGTTTACAGATACAAAAAAAGAACAGGACAGGGCATTCCAGTAAGTAGAATGGATAAGGGAAGAGCGCAAGCGTACAGGACTGGCAAGGTAGGAGACTGGTAGACTCACAATGGCAGGAATGATCTTCCTTACACGGGAAAGGAAGACACCTCTGGATGGTAGAAGGGCTGGCTCAGGTGCATACAGGTCAGTAGATGTGGTATCAGACATTAAATGCATCTCAACTGCCCCTATACTTGTCTGTCAAGTAGGAGGCAAGATAATTTGCCCAGACCAGGAGAGGTCAGCAAGATCCAAAGAACTAAATGGCCAAAGATATAAATGGCCATTTGTAAAGCCAGTGGCTGTGGCCATGCAGGTTCACATGAGATTTGAGCAGATAGTAAAGGAACTGTGGAGCCAGAAAATGGTGAGCCACTCAGTTTATTAGTGTCTCCTAATGGCAGATGAGCAAGCAGGCAGGAAAAACCACTTCTTTCATTCAGGGCTGACGAGCAAATAGGCTGGTGGTGGTGGGTGAGATTCTTTCTCTGGCAAACAATAGCAAAAATGTCCCCTCCCAATGGTGGCAGGCAATCTGCAATTTACAATCGGCTGCCTTGAAGGCCAGCACCAGCAGCCTTACGTAGACACACGTGGTGGTGCTGTTCTGTACACATGCACCAATCAGGCAAAGTACAAGGGAGCAAGCCTAACATACTTGTTTGTCCAACACCATTTCAGAGAACAGGAAAACATATGAACCAGAAAGATGTAATACAATTTGCAATTTTTAAATGAGCCAAAGGTGCTATAAATAATGAGCCAAATTTGCAATCTTTAAATGAGCCAAAGGCTTAGTTCAATGACATGGATGTTCCCCATAATTCCATTAAAAAAAGCATCTGCTTTAAAAGTCATTGAAACAAATTATAAAACAATGGTCTTTGCTCCCCACGTTGTGATAGGGAAAATGGTGTGGTTTGCTGGGTCCCGTGACTAATCAGTAGCTCTGACCGTTTGTTATAACCACAGGACATTTTGTCAACCCAGTCCAATTTTGTTTTCTTGCATTTGGGGACCTTACTTTTTGCACTATAGCATATTTTAGGATCCCTTCCTCTTTGTCTTCACTTATGAAGAAGTTAGTCTCTGAATAATATTATTCGATCACAATCTTTCCTAGATATATTTCTCATTGTTTGCCCTTCCCTTTGTACCTTTAGTTAATTTTTGTTGGTTTATCATTTCTCTTTCGCAATTGTGAATTTATTCATTCAACAAATATATATTTGCTGAATGCCTACTATGTACAAGGCACTCTGCTAAGAGTTTGCATTACAGTAATACAAATATCAGGCACAAATTTCTGGGGAAAACTCTGTAGCTCTCTTACATTGTTTTCTTTCTGACAACAAAGCCTGCTTGTTTATGGGTAGTTTACTCTGGGAAAAGATCCCAGGTAACTAGAGCGGGATAACAGAGGGGAACAAAACAGGGAAAGAGAGAAAGACAGTTCAAGGATGCATTATCAAGCTGGCGACCACTGTGAGCCCTCTGAGGAATGTGCAGAAGCACCTCAGAATTGCCTACTCTAGACGTGGGAGAAGGGGACTCTAGCCCTTGGTGTTCATCTCCCATTGGCCAAAGGTTGTCAAGGGGGTGTCGACTACCCTGCATTCCCAGGCACACCATGCACAGCGTGGCTGAGTGGGCACTTTTAGTTCCCCAGGTTGAGCAACAAAAGAGCCCAGGACAGAAAGTATAAAATGTGCAGGCAGTGTGCTGAAGGGCACCCCTGCGTGGAGCTGGTTGGCACAGCAATAGCCAGAGGGGGTAGTCACATGTCAGAGCCTTCAGGGCTCGATTCTTACACCGTCTAGATGCACTCATCACAGACCCTTTACACTGTAGTTGGCTGCATCTCGATAAAAAGGCCCCATTCAAGGCTGTGTTGGTTTCCTAGGGCTGTTCAAAGACAGTGCCACAAACGGGGTGGCTTAGAACAGCAGAAGTGTATTCTCTTGCAATTCTCGAGGCTACAGGTCTGAAATTAAGGTGTTAAAGGGCCCTGCTCCCTCTGAAGACTCCAGTGGGATCTTTTCTCACCCCTTCCAGCTTCTGGTGGCAGCATCACCCAACCTCTGCCTCCATCTGTACATTCTTCCTTCTGTGTCTTCATAAGCATTCCCTCCTGTGTGTCTCCATCTCTGTGTCCAATTCCCCTCTTCTTATGAGGACCCCATTCATATTGGATCAAGGACTCGCTCTACCCCAACATGACCTTTTTTAAACTAATTGCATCTGCAACCATTCTAGTTCCCAATAAAGTCATGTGAAAGAAAAAACATCAACTGGGGAGACTTTATAACTATAGCATATCAAAGGCCTAACTAATGAGCCAATGATGAGAAGCCAAAGAAATTTATGCCTCTGAGAAATATTGGGAAGATAGAATAGAGAAAGGAGATTTAAAATAAGAGGTTGCTTTAATTCAGAAAGAAAACTTGAAAAACATTGAGATAAAAGGAGTTGAGGATATGCAACCGCATACCTACTGTGTGCCCAGCATTGGTTAAGGTGTACAGTTTATCATTATACCCTTTTCTACATTGAATTAACTGGGTTAGAATTCACATATACACTTTGTAATAAATCCTCAGAGAGACAGGACTTTCTCCACAGTGTAAAGTTATTAATGACCAATATTCTTTGAAGTGAGGCAAGTAAATAGTTAATGTGCTTTCTTTTCTTGCTCCTCTTTCTCCTTCTATCTTCCTCTTCTTTTTTCTATTAATGACACTGTGTCTTGAATTAAGCTTTCAATGTAAGTAAAAGTGTGCACTGCCCACTTAAATATGTTGGGGAGAAAGAGCCACAAGTTACTCCTCTGAAACTGTCAAGTTTGATTTTGAAATCACTTCCTTAATAAAACCTCTGAACATTGCTATTGCATAAATTTTTCCACCTACAAAAGTTTTAAAATATGACATTTACCTTAGTACAATTTCTCTTTCATGACATAATTTCATACCCTAAAGACTACATTTCATCCTGTTTTCAGCAAAAATAATTGAAGCAAAATATGCTTTGCTTTGTCAGGCCCACATGCACAGTTTTCAATTAAGCATAATTAAAATCAGCCTCTTCTTAGTGTGTATGCCCATCCCATATGTTCTCTTTTCCTATTAAAAAGATGTAATTTTAATAAAAACTGACTTTTGTTCCTTTCTGTACTTCTATGATTTTATAGCTTTTAAATCCATTATTATTAGCTTCAGGTGCTGACAATTATTAAGTTTGCCATATTTTCATCATAGTAAAGCTTAAGGTAAGATACAGGAAATGATCATTCTTAACTTTGTCTAGCCTTAAGTAATAAGGCCCAGAATAATATTGGTAGACATTGCACCAGAATGACTCTGGATTTAAGCAAAAAAATGGGTTACACCTGCCATGAGTTCAGAATAAAGGATACATTTGTGCAGGTGTGCAGTCGCCTGAGACTGCCGAAGTACCACAGGCCCATTCCGGTCTATGAAACCCTTTGCTAAATGAGCTGCACATTCAGCAAGACTCCAAGAGAAAAAAGAAAATTAAATAGTTCTTATAGTTAATTATCTCTTTTTGCTGTTCGTTAACTAGGTATTAGTGTAATTAAGGCAGAGTATCTCAATCTCTGAATTGCAAAGAATGGATCACTGGAGTGCTTCAATGCTGACCTCTGATGCCCTTCAGCCCTGGGGTAGCCAGCTCCAGCTGGCAGCTGAGAGTTTCTAGCTGGTTAGTTCTGCTGCACGTAGCCTTCTCTAGTTACTGCAAGTGAGCACACAAGTTTCTATGTACACGGTGATATCAGGAGAATAGGAACCCCTGGTTCAAATTACCATATCATAATGGGGATAAATGCCATCTGTAGGTATATCTACTATAAGATAAACCTAGTCTATTCTCGTAAGAATAACATTTTTATACCAGTGGTTCTTAAACTTTGCTTCACCTTTGATTTACCTTCAGAGCTTTAAAAAATCTTGATGCCCAGACTACACCCTAGACTGACTACATCAGAATTTCTAACAGTGGAACCTGGTTGAGAAATAGTTTACATGATTTCTCAGAAAAGGGGGACAAATCTAGGGTTCCCTGGGAGCATCTTGATGTCAACTACTCTTTTATTAAATCTATTGCTAACTGCAAAAATTACAAACCGAAATACGATTCCATTTTTATAGTTTAATACTAATTTTTACCTAAAGAAATTTATAAAACCAGAGCACAAATAGTTCTGATTTATCTACCAAAGTGATATCCAATCCACCATGGTGGTGGGTACATAGACATTATGTAATCACTTTACTTGGCTGACTTTTTGTTTTTGATTTGTGACAGTTGAACAAAATGTAAATTTTTGCTAATTATTTTATTTCTATGGCCTATAGTCTTGCTGTTAATTAGGAAGGAAACAGAAGGCATGGGTCTGGGTGGAGGGAATCACAGGAACTTGCATTATGAGTCCCTTTGTAGACTGTATACAGGCATACCTTGTTTAATGCCCTTTCTTTATTATATCTCATGTTGCATTTTTTTTTATAAATTGAAAGCAAGACCCTCCACCAGGAAAAAAGATTATGACTTGCTTTAATTGCAATACCCATTGTACTGAGGTGATCAGGAACAGACCCACAATAGCTCAGAGGTATGGCTATATACGGAAAGGAACCTGGGTGATGACAGATTGGATTAAAGAAATTGATACCTTTTTTTCCTAGGCTGTGCACACCTGAACAGGATACACGGCAAACAAAACAGAAACTGAGCAATTATTTTGGAAGACTGAATTGTAGAAAACAAATGTAAAACTTTGTTAGCAGAAAACTGTTTTCCTAAGATATTTGCTCTTTCCCCTAACTGTGTTTATCACTTTACTAGTATGTTGATCAAATAAGTTTGTAAAATATGATTTTTATGTTTGCTCGCTTATAGTTTGCATTGGGGGATGGACAGCGCCAGGTATGTGGTCTGTGAAATTGCAAATTACCTTCCTGCTTGGGAAGGGCCATTGTTTTGCTAATGTTTGCTGGAGGAGAGGTTTTCCTGCCAGAAAGTTTTGAAAATAGGGAAGAAAGAGAAGAGACAGAGAAGCCATGTGTTGGTCAAATAAGTTTGAAAATATGATGTATAGGTTTGCTCACTTGTAGTTTGCATTTGGTGTGGGGAACAGGCTGTAAGCAGGCAGGGTCGTTATAGCCTAAGGCTTAGTGTTAAGACTATGTCTTTCTCACCCTAAGTGACTTTGTATCAGAGACTTCCTTGTTTGTACATTGGATTAAAGGTTTTGATTTCTACACTATAAAATGGGGCAGACTGGGAGTTTGCTCTCTCTTGGTTCCTGAGTTAGCATTAGAGAGGAGAGCAGAGAAAGGCCACATGGAGGAGAGGAGAAGCAGCAAAGATGGTGGAGTGCTGAAGGAGAAGTCAGTTAGTGCAGTTTGTGCAGAGAGAAAGAGATGGGGAATAGAGCTGAGTAAGGCTGGTGAGATAGACACCTTTAATTTTAGGAAACTTGAATAAGTCAGTAGCTTTGTGAATGCTGAATGAGTGGGTTTTGTAACCCAGTATGTGTATTTCTTGCCCGCTGGGTGCAAGCTAGGATTAAAGGTAATGGCCCACCAGTTTTGGGCTCCATTGTTTCATTACCATCTGTCTGAATCAAATGTGAACCTGCATTAGTCAGGCAGCTGTGATGGTGACCGTAGCTACTGGCTTTATACCATGTTTTGCAAGGTGAGCAGAGAGAATGCAGGGTGCTGAAAAAGAAGCCAGTTTGTACAGAGAGAGAGGTGTGCAGGTGGGAAACCAAGGTGAGCGGCTTTTGTGAGCTCCACTGAGACTGGTGGGGGCTTTGATTCTAGGAGAAACCGGAGAAGATTCTCATGGTTGTGGAACTGGAGAATGTGTCAGTGGCTTTGTGAGCTCTGAATAAATGAAGAGGGAAGTGTTTTTCTGTATGTTTGTTCGTCAGCCAGTGCAAGACTTGAATAAAGAAATGGCTCACCATTTTTTGGCTCCACTGTTTCTTTACCATCTGCCTGAATCCAGTGAGAACCTGCATGTGAATGGCCACAATGGTGGCGACCTCTGACCATACATAGTATAATTACACACAAGAATCTGTGACTGTTACTTTGGTCACAGAAGATATATATATATATATGTGTGTGTGTGTGTGTATATATATATATATTTATATATTCCCCCCCCATTGAATTGTGACAGAGGCAGGGAGAGAGAGAGAGAGAGAGAGAGGAACATCAACTCATTGTTCCATTTAGTTGTGCCACTGATTGCTTCTCACACACGCCCTGACCAGGTCTCTAGCCAGCAACCTCAGTGCTCGGTATGATGCTCTATCCACTGCACCACCATCCAGGGCAAAGACGATACATATTATTTAACCTAGTACTCTAGCTGTCTTACAGATTGATTTTAGGGGGAACATAAACCTCCTAAATTCATTTATACATTTAGTTTTGGGGGTTTTTTTTTCTCTAGTGACTTTGTTTGGGGTAAAAGTTCATTGTTTTTTTCACTTGTTTCTCACAGAATTATCTGACTCAAAGGTTTCAGGCATCAGGTTTTAATGATCCAAAATTTGCATACTGATTTACTTGACTCCAGATTATCATTTAAACTTAAGTTTTCAGGGGCTGAATTTGTCTGCCTTTGTCGTTTATCTCATCTCCAAATTTAGCAATATTTTTAAGTTAATGTAATAAACATATTGCACTTTTAGGAAACAAGATAAAAATAAAAGTTGGTCCTGGTACTTTCTTTAGCTTAATTTTGTAGATAACTTCCGAGGGTCAGCAAATATTCACTCTGATAGCAGAGCAATTAGCAAGTTCCCAGAACCGCCTTTGTGGCATCATTGGAAAGAAACATAGAGCTGTGGATGCCACATACTAAGCAAAAGAAGAAAAACATCCATTACTGCAAAAAAAAAAAAAAAAAGGCAGTAAGAAGGGTGTTAGAGACTGAAGATGAAAACCCAAAAGTGTTGCCATGAATCCCCAAGACACCCTTTTGTTCTTTTGCTGTTGTTATTCCTTTTGTTAAATTCACCTATGCTCTTTTGATGGCTGAGTAACTGCATAATGTTGTTAATTTTAAATTAATCTGTGAATCACGGGATTAAGAGATGTATAACCACAGTATGCCCATTATGTGCCCTTTTAGTGAGTTCTAAATGTGGAGAAAAGCTTTGGGTATATACACTCTTAGAACTCATATAAAGGGCACCTTGCATAGCTCTGTTGTTAGAGCATCGGCCCGAAGCATCGGTTTGATCTCTGATCAGGGTACCTTCAGGAAGAGATCAATGTTCCTGCCTCTCTCTCTCAAATCAGTGAAACCAAAAATTATTTTAAAAAAACAACTTTGGGTCTCTATCTGCCATGTTTTGTTTTGTGAGCCCTTGTCCTCATCTGACAATGATGACATTTCACTGGGTTTTATCTTTCAATATTTTCTAGTATCTTTTTTACCATCATGTCCTTGGCCACGTAAGGCTTTTCAGAAACATTAATGGAATTGGGGGAAAAAATCCTAATGCACTGCCTTTTTATTCTTTTTGACTAAAAGAGGCTACATATATGACAAACAAGGCTGCCTGCAATACTCAGGCCAAGGCTCATTTATTTAAAGATTTATTACCCATCATTGTCAGTCCCTGAAGGCTAGAGAACATCACTGTGAATGTATCATGCTCAGTGTGAGTTCTTCCGAGTATTTAGAAGTCTAGTCAGAGTGAAATAATATAAGAGTAGGAAATAGTTTTAATATTTTTGAATTTTTTTTTATTTTTTTGGTTTAGAAACAGATTTCTGTATAGAGCAGAGCTACATAGGTCACAAATTATGCCTACACTTAGCAGTTTTTGATGCTTTAAAATTTTTATTTTTTATATTACTGTAAAGCCAGTAGCCATGGCCAACACAGCCACCTTGCTAATGCAGGTTTGTATTTGATTCGGACAGGTGGTAATGAAACAATGGAGCCAAGAACTGGTGGGCCATTACCTTTAATCCTAGCTTGTGCCCAGCAGGCAAGAAATACAGAGTGGGAAAACACTTCCCTTTCCATTCAGGGCTCCCAAAGCTACTGACTTATCTAAGTTTTCTAGAATTAAAGGTTTCTACCTCACCAGCCTTATTCACCTCTGTTCCCCATCTCCTTCTCTCTGCACAAACTGGCTTCTCCTTCAGCACTCCACCATCTTGGCTGCTTCTCTCCTCCACGTGGCCTTTCTAAACCCTCCTCCAGCATGGGCTCCTCTGCCCCATTTTATAGTGTAGAAATCAAAACCTTTAATCCAATATACAAACAAGGAAGTCTCTGATACAAAGTCACTTATCTGAGGCATAATGGAATTCCTCATGAGAGTGCACCACCCACATTATACAACAGTCAAGGGTGTAGGGAAGGCTTAGTCTTAAGACGAAGCTTTAGGTTATAACAACCCTACCTGCTTACAGCCTGTCCCCCACACCCAATGCAAACTATTAGTGAGCAAACATATATATCATATTTACAAACTTATTTGACCAACAATTACCCACCTATTCGTCAACCCACACACACATATACACACAGAGAAACTGGGACATACCTTATGCAAGGAGTGAGTAATCAACACTTAGAATTAATTTGATAGATGTGTGTGTGTGTGTGTGTATGCATGCATTTTTTATAGTTACAATTTTTTCTGTAACAAAAACTTTTAAGATCCATTCTTTTGGTAATGTTCAAATATCTATTTCAGTGTGAGGTATTTAAATTGACAAAATATATATCCATCTGCAAACACTTCAAGGATGTGACTCACCAATTACCAATTGATGTTGAATTGCTTACCATGATTTTTATTTATTTATTTACTTTTGTTTGTTTGTTTGTTTTCTTATTACAGAGACAGAGAGAGAGCCAGAGAAAGGGATAGACAGGGACAGACAGACAGGAACAGAGAGATGAGAAGCATCAATCATTAGTGTTTGTTGCGCATTGCAACACCTTAGTTGTTCATTGATTGCTTTCTCATTTGTACCTTGACCGCGGGCCTTTAGCAGACTGAGTAACGAGCCAGTGACCTTGGGTCCAAGCTGATGAGCTTTGCTCAAACCAGATGATCCCATGCTCAAGCTGGCGACCTCGGAGTCTCAAACCTGGGTCCTTCGCATCCTAGTTCGACACTCTATCCACTGCGTCACCACCTGGTCAGGCCATGATTTTTATTTTTAAAATAAGCATCCACCTAATTCAATTTTTGAATTTTTGATTTACATTTTTAAATATGTCTTATCTTTTTAAATAAACCTATCTCAGAACTAGTCTCACTTCACCTTTTCCTACTCCCTTATTGAAAGCCAGTGTAAATTCTTCCAAAATTATTCACATCTTTTTTCTCCAAGCCCATTATAATAAAACAGCTCCATCAACCCCAGGTTGGCGGACATGTTTGCCTTCTCCATCAAGACCAGCTGCTGGTGGCTTCAACTGTCTTCCCCAGGCCCTGGTCTTTCTTGTGGCTAGCAGATGGCTTAAAAATCTTTTCTTTCAGCACAGCTTTCAGCCTTGAAGGATTTTGTTTCACTATATTTTCCTCTGGTTTTAAAAAAAAAGTTAACCCAAATTTCTCTCTTATTCTGACACTTTCTTGAAGTATTTGGTGAGAGCTGATTCTTTATTTCTCTTTAAAACAGGAGATAACGATGCTGATTGGGATTCTGCATACAGGGGCAGTTTACCACCTGTCAGTCTTGCTTTAGGGTTATCAGGCAAGATTCAGACATTATGGGGGAAGCGTTACAAGGACCAGAAAGTCTGAGTGGGCTGACTCTGGAATGTTAGTAGAAACAGACTGTCCCTCCTTCCACTCAGACAATTTTTCTAGTTTACTAAAAAAATAAAAATAAAAATAAACTAATACCAAATAACCTGTGTTCATTATAATTTGCATTGTAAGAGAAATTGTCTGAAACTTTAACAAAGCAGAAGAAATTGTTAAGTATCCTTCTAGTGTACTCTTGGGATTTATAATTTAATGTCTGTGTTATTTTACAATTACAGTGGTACCTTGAGATACAAGTAGACCAACATATGAATTTTTTAAGATATGAGCTGTGACTCAGTCCATATTTTTGTTCGAGATTCAAGCGAAATTCCAAGATATGACTCGTGATTTGGGAAGCTGCCGCTAGTTGGCGTTTTGGCGCACGGGTCCAGCATCAGCAGCACAACACCAGCATCTCGTTCTTTCTCACGTGTTATGCACAGAATCAAGTTGAATCTTGTGCACTGTACTCATTCTTGCATCATTTTTTCATTTTTTTACTAACTGTTTTTGTGTGCTTTCATGGGGCCAAAGAAAGTCAGTGTAAAGGACAGTGGTGAGAAGAAGAAGAGAATGATGTTGAAAGAAGTAAAGCAAGAAATAATAGAAAAACATGAGCGTGGTGTATGAGTGATTGAACTGGCAAGGCTCTACAACCACAATACATCTACAATTTTTACCATCCTTAAACAAAAAGATGCCATCAAAAGTGCAAATCCAGTGAAAGGAACTACAATTCTGTCCCAGTTAAGGACAAATATCCATGAAGAAATGGAAAAGCTTCTGCTGGTGTGGGTGAAAGAGAAAGAGCTGGCAGAGATTCAGTGACAAAGACTATAATATGCAAAAAGGCATGCATTATTTATGGTGACTTGAAGAAGAAAGAACCATCAATCTCAAAAGAGGCAGCGGAAGATACATTTAAGGCAAGTCACGGCTGGTTTGATAATTTCAAGAAGAGATCTGGCATCCACTCGGTGGTGAGGCATGGTGAAGCTGCGAGTGCTGACGTTAAGGCAGCTGAGGAGTACATGGCACGTTTTGCTGCACTTATCGCAAAGGAAGGCTACATCCTCAACGCGTTCAACTGTGATGAAACAGGAATGTTTTAGAAAAATATGCCCCGGAGGACTTTCATCACCACAGAGAAGAAGAAGCTGCCAGGCCATAAACCCATGAAGGACCATCTGACCCTTGCACTGTGTACAAAAGCCACTGCTAGTGTATCATTCCGAAAATCCTTGAGCTTTTAAGACTCACAAGATTCTTAAAGAAAAACAGCAGGTTATGTGGTGTGCCAATGCTAGGGCATGGGTTACATGGCGGTTTTTTATTGAATGGGTAAATCTTGTCTTTGGTCCTGCAGTGAAGAAATATCTTCAAGAAAATAAACTCCCAATGAAAGCATTACTAATCCTTGAAAATGCTCCAGCCCACCCACCTGGTCTTGAAGATGACATTCTCGATGAGTTCAAATTCGTGAAAGTCTCTACCTCCCACCCAACACGACTTCAATCTTGCAACCTGTGGATCAGCAGGTCATTTCCAACTTTAAAAAGCTGTACACAAAGCACTTGTTCTGCTGCTGCTTTGAGGTAACTGAGAATACAAATCTAACCCTTCGAGAATTTTGGAAAGATCACTACAACATTGTGATATGTTTATGCATTATTGACTTGGCATGGCAAGAGGTTACAAGAAGAACCTTGAACTCGGCATGTTAAAAGTTATAGTCTAATGTTGTTGCAGACAAGGACTTCGAAGGATTCGAACCAGAGACTATCACCGAGGTAGAAGCATTGGAGGAGATTGTGTCCCTCGGAAAGTCAATGGGTCTGGAGGTAGATGAGGGTGACATAAACGAGCTCATCAGGGAACATGAGGAGGAACTCTCAACTGAGGAGTTGAAGGAGCTACAGATGATGCAACATACGGAGCTTCTGCAAGAGATTAGTAGTGCGGAGGAGGTAGAGTTGGAGGAAGTGATTTCTACAAGTGAAATTAAAGACTTGCTGGCAATGTGGGAGAAGCTTTCAAGTTTCATTGAAAAGAAACACCCAGAAAAAGTTTCAACTGGTCATGCTTCAGCACTTTTTAATGACACTTGTCACATTTCCGTAACATTTTAAAAGGCAGGCAAAGGCAAACCTCTTTGGATAGATTTTTATTCAAAAGTCCTACAAGTGAAAGTGCCGAAAGTGCAGCCAAAAAGGCAAAAACAGGTGATGATTAAATAAAAAATACATAATGTTAAGTTTAGGTTAAGTTTAAAGTTAAGAAAGTGCATTTTTTTACAATTAATTTTTTGTGGTTTCATTCTAAGTAAAGAAAGTGCAGTTTTAGTTTACATGTCTACAGTGCCTGCATCCCTTCCTCCCTTCGTCCTCCTCTGCCATTCACCTCTGTTAGCTGCTCTCATCTGTCTCCACGGTAAGAATAAAGTACTAAACATTTTTTCTTTTATTTCATAAATTTTGTTATGCATTGGTAAAGTATACATATGTGTTTCTTAATTAAAAACATGTCTTTTTCATAATTTAGGATGGTTTGGGGATGTTTCATAGGACTGGAATGGATTAAATCTATTTCAGTTATTTTAAGTGGGAGAAATTTGTTTGATATACGAGTTGACTGACTTTAGAGCTCGGTTACAGAACGAATTAAACTCGTATCTCAGGGTACCACTGTATTGGGGACAGAGGTTAAATTTTAGATTGTTCTAATTTAGTAGAGATGCAAATAATTTCTGTCCAGTAGAACAGATAAACCTAGAGACTGCAGTTTATGTCCTGGGTGAACATTAACCAGCTTTGTAATTAACCCAGCACTCCTATCCCACCATATTTTTTATTAAATTGCCTCCTTATAACTTCATTGGTTCCCTTCTTGAGTTCAGTATCTTTGACATGTGTTCCTCTTATATTTGTATGTAAGTCATGCTCTTATCTTTTGAATATTGTACTTCAATAGCTGTTAAAGCCTAATTAGCCACAAATGACTAGGAACAAGCCTGCAGTCTGCTAAAATAAGATTTATTGATTCTCAGAAAGGGAGTATGTGACACAGGAATTCTGCCGGGCAAGGAGGAGGAATGAAGTATATTCCATAAGGTTTGGTTTTTTGTGGAAGGATTCTGAAGAGTACCAAGGAAGGTAGGAACCAGTCTGGATTGGGAGCTCTTTCTGAGGCAGGATTAAAAGTGGGATTAACTAGGCACAGGGTGTGTGGGGAGGTGGTCAGAAGGTGAGTGAGACTTAGCAGTTCAATATCACCAGCACAAGTAAAAATGGAAAATGGCTCAGGAGCAGCATTGGTTAAGCAGCAGTAATCCATCAAAGAGGGAGTTGCTACAACATTTTACAACTACTATGCTTGAGTGTGAGCGGAAGCAGTTTGCCATCCCAAAATATGTCTCTTGGGATACTGATAATTTTAACTTATTTTCAAGACACAAAAAATTCAGGAAAAATCTCTGACCTTCCCCCCTAAGTGCCTAATTTAGATAGGGGACCTGCTCCAGGAGGGGCTTTCGTCCTAGATAATTCTAGTTTAATAGTTTAACTCCTGCCTGACCTGTGGTGGCGCAGTGGATAAAGTGTCGACCTAGAACACTGAAGCCACCATTTCGAATCTCTGGGCTTGCTCAGTCAAGGAACATATAGAAAGCAATTACTATGAGTAGATGCTTCCCGCTTCTCCCCCTCTTTTTCACTCGCCCTCTCTTATCTCCAAAAATCAATAAATAAAATCTAAAAAAAATTATTAGTAAAAAAAAAAGTTTAAATCTCATTTCTCTCTCGGGTCATCTCTATAATATTACATTTCTGAATCTAGAGCAAGGGTCAGCAAACTTTGCCTGTAAAGGATAAATTAGGAAATATTTGAGATTTTGAGGCCCAAAAGATCTTCGTCACAACTTCTTACTACTGTCATTAGAACATGAAAGCACCCAAAGAAAATACCTAAGAGAATACATATAGCCGTGTTCTGATAAAACTTTGTTTACAAACACAGACAGTGGACTGAACTGGCCCATGAGCCATAGCTGTTGATCCTGCTCCAGAGTCTCTGTGTTTCTACCCAGGCAATCGGTACAGCAGGCCCCCACAATGTCTTTCTGAGCTGGGACTCCTTTACTGACCCCTCCTTCAACACTCCCGTCTGACTGTGATGCTTCAGGAACTTGTTTAAATCTTTCGCACACTTCTGTTTGGCTCCCAATTATTACCCCTCTTCTTCTCTGGGTTATTTCATGATGATATAGATACAAGGCACTAAATAAAGATCAATGTATGACTATGGTAAATAGCAGCCCATTAATTAAAGTAAAGAGCTTTTTGGAAATGAATCTAGATTGGAGAGCACGTGGGGGGAGGGGTAAGACTGAGGTGAGGACCTGCTACCAAGTATTGCAGATCTATGATTTTATGCATTTATGGAAAGAGATGAGGTTTCAAAGCAGACTACACATAGACCTACACATTATCTACCCACCCAGACAGTTTGTGATAAGCTTTCTCAGAAATCCAGGCACTATCAGAATAAGGTATATATGAGAACATATTGGGTATCTCATTGTGCCTCTAGAGGACAAATGGAGAGGAAGTCTTGGCTTACCATAGCAATGCATGAGATCAGAGAAACAGTGCAGGAGGGGAGAACAAACAGCTCGTACTTCTGAGACACAATAATGTCACCTACTGCTAAAAAGACTTAATAGACATTAAGCCAATTCCAGTTATATTGGTTGGTCTTTCAACCTTGCAGTAATAAGGGATGGAAAAAGAGAAAAGAATTCTCTTCTACATTCTCCTTTTTGTGAAGAGAAGTGGATATCTCTTGGCTTAAGGTAAAAAGTGGTGAAAGCTAAGAAGAAAAAGGACTCCCCTTCCCCCCAAAATGTCATGAAAGAAAATCTGATCACCCTATTATGCAATGCAACTAACACTCTACTAAATGTATTAGTTAATATATAATATAGACACATTTCTGTCAAAATGATGTTTTACCTTGAAATGTGGAAGATTTTACAAAGGAAAGAAAACCTGAGAATTATAAGTAAATAAATACCTACTGGAGTTAAATCAGTAAAAACTAGTTGATAATGTACATGTGTTGATATGTGTTTTAATAGCTCATTCTTCTAGAACTAGCAAATGGCCGCCTGAAGTCACATACACAGAACCTTGAACACCGGTCTTTCTGTAGTGTGCAGCAGACAGCAGTTAGGCTTGGATTCCAGCAGCCGACAGCTCAGGCTGTGTCCCACATTGAAGGACACAATTGTGCTCCACAATGTGACTCACACAAGATAAAAAGTAAAATGAATCATCTTGGCTCCTTGTCCTCATTTTGATTTAAAAAGAAAAAAAAAACTGAAACAAGCTTCTACTTGTTAAAGTTGAAAGTGAAGCACCCAATGTCCTGTAATAAAAGCAGCATTTTAAGGGATTAGCTTCGTGACTGTAGCTAAAATCCAACCCCAAATTACAGACTATCATGAGCCAATCAACCACTTAACTGCACTTTTCCTCATTCAATCGGCTCTGCGTCATACAGCAACCTTGTTACACATACAATACGTACATTCACAAGGTACTCTTTTAGGTTAAAAAGCAAGGAAAGAACAAGATAATTAAACTCTTTGTCCCAACTCTAATTACTGATGCACGCCATTCCTTTGTGCAGACATTCATTTGATTCATCCTCTCTAAAATGTCCATGGTAAACTGACACTGAGTGACCATCCAAAATACACAGTCTCCCTCTGCCACCATCACTGGTGAATTCAATTTAGATGTTATCAAAAGGAAACAATAATTTATTAGACTAAAAAATAAAGGTATGTACAAGGTAATTTTTTTAATTAATAGCAAAATCATGACTGTGACATGAATACACAATGAACATGTGTCAAAGGCTGTAAATTAATAATGAATGAGAGAGTCAGCAAAGGCATTGAAAACTTGTTCAACAGAGAAGCCACAGAGAAGACACATGTACGGGCAAAAAATCAATGCTGAAATGATTTGTTAATAGATGCAAAACTGGCTTCTTAGAGGTTGGGGAAATCAATCCACCCCCACTGGAAAAAATTATTTGCATGTCTCTGGACAGATATAATTTACATTAATATCAGTTTTCTACAACTTACGAAGTTATCAAACAACTCATGAGGCAATGAAATACAGAGTTTTGGGTTCCCTGAAAGGTGTGATAGCACTCAGCATTTTATGAAACATGCACTCCTTATTATTATTTTTATTTCCCAACAGGCACAAACTAAATTTAGATTTCAGTTCAACAAAACCACTTAGTAGGATGTTACATACATATTTAATAGGATCATTTACATTTCACCTTATTCTTCTTTGTGTCTGTAGAAGATACAACCAAAGTTAGAATAATTTGCTTTGAAAATATTGATTAAACAGAAGTCATCTACTTTTGTAATGTGGGGATACAAATGCTACCTATTTTATAGGGTTATTGCAAGAAGCACTGGAGATCGCATATAACAAAATAATTACTAATTGATAAAATACTGTTCAAATACTACCAAATGAAATAGTGCTGGGTTTTCTGTACTTTTTCCATATAATTTCGAAGTCTTCATTGTATAAATTTTGCAATTACCACTGATAAAAAACCGATAGTAATAAAACAAAGAGTACACTAAGTTGAATACCCTTCTGCTGTTTTCTTCCAAGGACAAACACAGATTCTATCTCTTTTATTCCAAAAAATGAAACTTATACTAGTGAAAAGTCTAGGGTTTCCATGCATAAAGAATATTATATTAGTAGATATAAAGTTTGATGTGAATATTTTCATCCGTTTCTTACAATTCTACCAAAAGTTACACTCGATTTTGCATGCTTAAATTTCATTTATAAGAACGTTTCAACAGAAAGAACTTGGAAATAGTTAAAGGATATTTATGGTATATAACAAGAGAAAAATTTAAAGTTCATTAATTTAGGTCCTAATTTGGAAATACAAGTATGTATTAGTGTCAAAACAAATCACCCAAATGGCTATTCAAAAGGCAATATTTCATTACCTTTAACTATATATTTTATTGAATCTAAGTAAAAGTGTTATCAAAATGTTAAAGAAGGCACTTAACATTTTATTAAATATCTACTATGTGCCAGGCACAGTCTTGACTTTCCCTGTGCTCAGTGAAGCTTTGTGGAGATGCTTTACTGAGTTAACAAGAACTATTATGAATGAGCCCATGATTGTCTTTATTGGGATGTCTTACAAAGCATATGTTGACACAATAATTTGTGTGCAAGTAGTTTATTTTGAAAGTGAACCTAGGAAGCACTCTGAAAAAGTATGGAAGTGAGCCAAGGAAGACAGGACAGGCAATGAAGCATGCTTTATTGAGCACTTTGCCTGGTGGGCAGCATAGGAAATATCCCATCTGCAACCCTCTGAGACACTGTATAGAATTTGCCTTAGAGTTTTTCCACTGAGAAATAAGCTGGAATGGTAAGACTCTAGTTCAGGGGTCCCCAAACTTTTTACACAGGGGGCCAGTTCACTGTTCCTCAGACTTTGGGAGGGCCGGACTATAAAAAAACTATGAACACATCCCTATGCACACTGCACATATCTTATTTTAAAGTAAAAAATCAAAACAGGAACAAATACAATATTTAAAATAAAGAACAAGTAAATTTAAATCAACAAAATGACCAGTATTTCAATGAGAACTATGCTCCTCTCACTAACCACCAATGAAAGAGGTGCCCCTTCCAGAAGTGCAGCGGGGGCCGGATAAATGGCCTCAGGGGGCCACATGCGGCCCGTGGGCCTTAGTTTGGGGACCCTTGCTCTAGTTATTCATTCACCACCTCCAGTCCTCATTGGTTAAGGATTTATACTGAGACATTAACTCTTGGGAACTTCCAAACTGCCTTGTTGAAGTGCCAAGCACACTTGATGTCAGAGAATACCCTTAGGCAGAAAGAGAGAAAGTCATTGGTCTGTAAGAGAACCATCCGCAGAAGTGGACCATGGTGATATAGGTGGGGCAGCTACACCCTCTAAAACATTAAATCAATGAAACTTGTCATTATGCTATTCACAGAGGGACAATAAAGAAACAGAAAACCTAATGCATTCCTTTTATGAGTTGAATCTATTTGTCATATATAGACCATGTATCAGGCTTGGAGCTATGCACTAGGAAACAATAAATAATAAAACACAACTTGTGCCCTTCGGAGAGAGTACAATAACATTTTAAGATAGAAGATGTAAGAGAGCTAGAAAAATTTAGAGTAGATGGAGTCCTGGCTGAAGGCTTCCTAAAAATGCAAAGTGAGGTTGAAGTTAACATTAAAGTATTTAATAATATTCAGATAAAAAAAAAAGATGAAAACGTATTTCAGGCAAATAGAATGAGCTAAGCAATGATATATTGTGCAACGAGGTTTTAAAGATGAATTGTTATCAGGATTAAAGGGAATAGACATGAGACATGAGACCTGTGTGTGTTGTTTCAATAACCCATTGTTGACGTGGTGACACCCTACCAGTGGTAGTCAACCTGGTCCCTACCGCCCACTAGTGGGCGTTCCAGCTTTCATGGTGGGCGGTAGCGGAGCAACCAAAGTATAAATAAAAAGATAGATTTAACTATAGTACATTGTTTTATAAAGATTTATTCTGCCAAACAGTGAAAATCCAACATGAAGTACTTGGTAAGTAATTATTATTATATGCTTTAACTTGCTGTAACTCTGCTTTATAAATTTTATAAAGTAAAGTTACTTCCCTACTTTATAAATCACCATTACTGTGGAACCAGTGGGCAGTTAGAAAATTTTACTACTAACAGAGATACAAAAGTGGGCAGTAGGTATATAAAGATTGACTACCCCTGCCCTAGACTAAGATGGTGGCAATGGAATGGTGCAATAGCTATTCCAGTATGTGGCAGATACCATCCATGATTCATTTCCCACCTGATTTAATTCTCTACTAGCATGCCTTTCAAAACTAAGAACATGTGCACCTTAAAATTACACTTCAGTCTCCGTTCCAGTGACAGTGCTACATGTGACCTGGCTCTCCTTTATAAGAGAGCCCATATGCAGCTTAAATGAAAGCTAACATCCCCAAAAATTATTCTTCAATTTATACCCACCTTCCAGTCCTCATAGCCACAGTTTTTCAGGCTAAACCCAATCACCTCCTGACTTGCTTCTTCTCATCAGGGTAAATTTGGGAGTTCTAGATAAAGATTTTAGCTCCAAATCTCTTTGAATATTGGTCAGATTCTAGAGCCATGATAGTGAACCTTTTTATAAAAACCGCCCACTTTTGCAGTGCTGGTCAACCTGGTCCCTCCCGCCCACTAGTGGGTATTCCAGCTTTCATGGTGGGTGGGTAGTGGAGCAACCAAATGGCACTGTGATTGGCCCACCATGAAAGCTGACACCACTAGTGGGTGGGAGGGACCAGGTTGACCAGCACTGCAAAAATGGGTGGTTTTATAAAAAGGTTCTTTATCATGGCTCTAGGGCTATTGCCCATTTCTAGAAAACAGGAAATTTATGACCAAGTTTCTATCTTATACTTCAGTCTGGATCCCTGTTCAGAGTACATTTCTTTAGGGTATAAAGTACAGGCAGTTCCTGGGTTATGAATGAGATAGGTTCCATAGGTTTGTTCTTAAGTTGAATTTGTATGTTAGTTGGAACAGGTACATTTACTTATTAAATGCAACTTAGATGTTTGTCTTAACATAGTATTTATTTTTACCTTTCTATGCATATAAATACAAAACCTATAGAACCTATCTTGCTCATAACCCGGGGACTGCCTGTAATGGTTTGTTACAAAGATTTTCCTTACGACTAAACTTCATTTCTTAAAATGCATAACTTGATCCTTGTTGTCATGCTCCCTGCTACCCTTCTGCTGAACCATTTTTGTGGATGTCCCCACTAATCCTCTTTGACAGTATTTTAATACTATACTGCCCAATAACACCACTGGATTTTTTTTTAAACAATGCCAATGTACCATAATCGCCAGCTATTGTGGAATGTTCTTTTTTGTACAGTAGTGATCTTGGTGACTCATTCTGATTGCTAGATACTTCATAAATCTGACTTCCAATTCAATTTCCATTAGCTATTTTTTTAAATCATATCCAACAGGACAAAAAAAAAAGCTTTTAAAACACTTTTTTTTTTAGTTCACAGGTAGGAAGAGATATTTATGCATGTGTACACTTATTAATTTATTCATTCAAACATTTATTGAGTGTCCACCAAAATACCATCACTGTGTACTAGGGTTCAAATGGTAAGCGATAACCAGAAATGATCTCTCCTTGAATGAGGTTACATTACAAGTCTAGAAACAGAGGTAAAATGAGATGACATGTCAACAACACAGCATACAGTTGGCTTTCCAAAAATATCAGCCTGGGAAGGGTAGCTCAGTGTCATCCTAATATGCCAAGGTTGCAGGTTTGATCCCCACCAAGGCACATACAAGAATCAACCAATAAATGCATATATATATATATGTGTGTGTGTGTGTGTGTGTGTGTGTGTGTATGTGTGTGAAATAACAAATCAGTGTTTCGCTCTCTTTCAAAAAATAATATATAAATTTTTTAAGAAGAAATGTCAATTTCTTTCCTGTCTTGATCTTTCCTCTTCACCCCTACTCCATTTTAGGAGCTTTGTTGTTGATCTCCCCCCTTCCAATCTCTTGGGCCCTTCTCTTAACATCCATCAATAACTTCATCCTCATTTCTGACCCTTCGCCTTCCATTAGTCTTTACAACTATCTCTGATACAGTGAACTAGTCATATAAATCTCCTTTCTACACCATTTTTTCATGTCCTGCCTTGTAATACATATTTTTGAACACATCAGTATAAGTGCTGAGTAAATTTTTCACAAACTCACTAAAATAATAGCTTTGGGAAAGTAATCATTTGTTATATGGTGGAAAGACTGAGACTGATGCTGTTCTCAAGCCTGACTGTACAAAAGTTATTAATGTATGTCAAGTTTTGAGTGCTTGTTTTCTCCCTCCTTTGCTCTATCATGATTCTTCTATAAAAGAAAAAGAATACTTGCAAATTCACTGAAATGGGGCAGGCAGTAGGGAGAGGAAGGAAGGTGAGCTGTGAGGATTGAGTAATCTCTGCAGCAGAATACGGTAAATTGTGCTAAATTTTCATTTTAGTTTTAGCTTGACAGAAGTCCTGATACTAGGCCTTTAAACCAATAAATATGGCAGATGGACAAAAAGATAATATCTTAAGAGCATGTGATACATTTACCAAAGAAATATAGGACCAATCTGTCCATTTCTGTTCAAGAAGACTGAAGCCTTGCCTGACCAGGTAGTGGCAAAATGGTAGAGTGTTGACCTGGGGTGCTAAGGACCCAGGTCAAAACCCTGAGGTTGCCAGTTTGAGCATAGGCTCATCTGGTTTGAGCATAGGCTCATCTGGTTTGAGCACAGGGTTGCCAGCTTGAGCATGGGGTCATAGACATGATCCCACAGTTGCTGGATTGAGCCCAAAGGTCTCTGGCTTGAGGCTAAGGTCACTGGCTTGAGTACAAGGTTGCTGGCTTGAGCAAGGGGTCACTGGCTGGAGCCCTGCTGGTCAAGGCATATATGAAAAAGCAATTAATGAACAGTTAAGGTGCCACAACTACGAGCTGATGCTTCTCATCTCTCTCACTTTGTCTGTCCTCCTCTCTCTCTAAAATTAAAGAAGACTGAAGCCTTATTTATACTAATATATATTATTATTATAAAAAAAGGCTGGAATTATTCTCTAGATTCACCATAATAAGCCCATAGCCTCAGGAAATAATTGTTCCTATTTCTGTAGAAATATAATTTAAGGTTGACTAAGGTCCTACTGGGAGGCAAGGTGAGAACAAGGAAACTCCTGGGGGCCACAGATCAGAAGAGTCTCTGTTAAATGTCCCAAGGGGCAAAACCAGCTGGAGGAGCTCTCTCAGCCAGGGAAGCACCAGTGAAGTGGAACAGGAGCTTTAGCAACTCCTGCAAAGTCACCAGATCCCATGACACCTGCCAGTGTGAAGTGATAATAAGGTCCTATAAGTGGGATTTAAACTTGGCTCCAGAATCACATGCTACCACGGTTTTCAGCCCAGGCTGCATCCCAGACATTCTCATTCTAGTTATCCGGGGGTGAGATCAGGGTCTCAGTTCATTTAAAAATCTCCACACTTGAATCTAATGTGTTGCTATGTTTGGGAAATACTAGCATAATAAAATCTTGGGTGTGAGTGGGGGTGAATACATTGAAAAGATTTGAAAAGGAGATGCTAGCATTTGCTGCAACTACCATCATTCCAATTCTTACTGTCCAGTGGACAATTTGTATTTGTTAATGAGTTGTATAAGCAAAAACAAAACAAAACAAACAGACAGAAAGAACAGAAACAACAGGGATTTCACACTTAGCAATAAGGGACAATGTCAACAAAGCGTGCCTCTTCGTGTGCTGTCCTTAGGAACGTGCATGGAATAGCTCTCTAGGCAGCTTATTTCAAGCAAGTAAAATCTGTGTATATGTGTACATGTGCATACATGTATGTAAACATTTACGCTTTGGCAAGCTTAAGATATGTTTTGACTCACAAATTTTAGCTTTTGAGTCAAAACAACTCTGACATGAAAATACGCTGAGCCTGACCTGTGGTGGCGCAGTGGCTAAAGCATCGACCTGGAACACTGAGGTTGCAGGTTCAAGGCCCCAGGCTTGCCTGGTCAAGGCACGTATGAGAAGCAACTACTATGAGTTGATCCTTCCTGCTCCTTCCTCCTCCCTACTCTCTCTCTCCCCTCTAAAATCAGTAAATAAAATCTTTTAAAACAAAGAAAATAGGCTGATTTTTATAAAAGTTCTACTTCATCACAAGTAACTCAGAACAGTGGAAGAGGGGAGACAAAGCTCTGAGCAGCCTGCTGAATCAGACTCCACTTTCTTCTCCACTGGTTCCCACATTTGCTGACACAATCTTGCCAAGGAGTGTACAAGTACTTCCGGGGAAACAGACATGAAAACGTGGGCACAGAATATCAGAGGTCTGATATAAACATTGTATTTGTTCTGTTTCCTTGTCCCTGGTTCCCATACAGGCAACACATCTTTACGCACCATGGTCCATCTAGTTACTTGTGTATTTCCCTGAGGATATCGTTATGGGCTCCTGTGAAATTATGAGGTCATTTCTTTTTTCCGAGGATTAGGTCAAATTCTGCATGTTTCAGGCCAAGATGGGAAGGGGAGACTGAGGCTGACAAGGTCACAGCAGAGTACAGACTTTTATTTGTTTTACTGTACTGTTGACATTCCTTTGAAAGAATGCCTTACATTTTCCTCAGACCATCAGTTTATAGACTAATGACTGGGCTCTATCTGGTGGCCATCATTATAATTACTCTGAACTACATTTGATTACAGCTTGCTTCAAGTATTATTGAATTAGCTTATCATTTTAGATCTTTTGTCTTTTCATTTTTTGTTTGTATCAAAGTCAGGGCTATTCTGCCTGACCTGTGGTGGCGTAGTGGATAAAGCGTCAACCTGGAAACACTGAGGTTGCCGGTTCAAAACCCTGGCTTACCTGGTCAAGGCACATATGGGAGCTGATGCTTCCTGCTCCTCCCCTTTCTCTCTCTCTCTTTCTCTCTCTCTCCCCCCCTAAAATGAATGAATAAATAAATAAATAAATAAATAAATAAAATAAAAAGTCAGGGCTATTCTGACTTGTAAACACCTAAACCAAGTTTGTTTGTTCTAAACAATAAGTTTAATTATTGATGTTTTAGAACATTCCCCTTGTTAAGTTACCCAAAGTATAAATTTCTAGGTCACCATTATAGAAACTATCAAATGTTCACCATTTTATGTCTCATGATGAAGCTTACAACAAGATGCCAATGTTCCTATCCAATATCCATTATTGCAGTTATTCATCACGTATTAAGGTTTCTTTGGATAACTGTCATTTTGTGCAATCTGTTCACTTAAATGTCTACTGATGGGGCTAAGATACAACACTGTGATATGTAAAAAGTCACTGTAATTATAAACTGACTATTGGATTTAACTTTGTGCTTTTACATGATAGTTTCTGTATTACTTTTCAGTAACTGTTTCTCAATTCTTAGAATTTTGATTGTAAGAATTATTCATCAACTTAGATTTTATTCTTTTCAATATATTTTATTCTATTCAGATTCCATGTTAGCTCCTGCGAATCTAGCATAAATATATTTTATATTTAGAGTATTTCTAATAGAAATAAACTTATTCAGACCTACTTTTATTAAGTGGTAGTTTGGCTCATAAATAAAAGTGAGGAATTATCATGTGTTTCTACTGTAGTCTGTGTCCTCTCTTAGAGCCCAGAATGTGTTATCCAGGGGATGCCATGTCTTCTACACACCGAGCTTGGCTTTCGGGAACCTTTAAAAATAACGACCTAGCATTTTAGAAATGGTGTGTGGCTGGGTATAAAACACAGCTTGGTTCCAAGCCCTAGCATTTTATCTCTGTCTTGTTCTACAGATCAATTGTATCTTCACTCTCTTACACTTAAAATAGGCAAAACAATGCCTATGTAGCAGGTTGTTGTGTTAATTAGAATAGTGTCTGGCTTATCAAATGGACTCATGTGATGATGGCCAATACAGCATGAATTCCTTAATTTGGGACATTTTACTTCTCTTTTAGCATTGGGTTTTGCTATACTTGGTTCCCTTCGCTTGTCATAAGAAACTTCCAACATTTTTTGTTGGATAAAGCTCCTCAGGTGTGCCTTTTTCTTTTTCTTCTCTACCACTGATCAGCGTTTTATGATGTTTTTATAAATAACTTCTCTTAAAAAATTATTTTAACCAAGCAACTTTATGACTCAGAGGTATTTTCTTTGAATGGAAGAGATTTTAAAATAAGCAGTCATTTGGTTTCTGAACCTTTGAAATGCAATGTTAGTAATGAACCATTCCAGAGTCGGCCATTTAAAAAGCCCAGCAGAAACCTGAAGGTGCTTTAACTTTTAGTGCTACCTGGATTGTAAATAATGTCTGAAAACGATAAGAACAATGTTCATCTATTCATTATAAAAAATTGGCCTAGCACATTACAAATAGAAAGTATATCGCCAATAACTGCTGATTGGTTTTTCTATTAGCATATAAATTACTAAATGAGTAGACAGTTTAGCTATAGTTTTGTGCTAGCAGTGTGACTAAATCATTTCCATAGTGCTTGATTATAGGTTCACATGAGCCGCTTCCAGCTTTGGAAAAATATTATGAAAAATAACAAAACAACAGAGGAGAAATTTAGCCAAAGATAATTAGTCACGGGAATATGATGAGATTCTCTCTCTGACTGCTCATGCTGGTCTCTGAGTGGGAACTTTCGCTGTGGATTTCTCTAAGAATGGTTACAGAGCACCTGGACAATGACATGTCCACAGCAATGGAATAGACAAAAGCCAGTCTGTGGGCTCAGCTTGTCCGGGCTGCAAGAGGGCAATGGGTCCTGTTTGAGAGGTAATTAAGACCATGCTTTTCATGTGTGGAAGTCTCTTTATGACCCACACCCTGAAATAATGCTTAAAGTATTTGTATTTCCAATGGACACCTGCTTGGGTGAACAGCTTGATAGTATTTTAGTTTTAGAAAACTATACATGTATATCAAAAAGTCCAGAGAAGCACCTTTAGCCTTGGATAAGTTGTGTACTTTGTGAGTTGAACCCAAAGCTGATTTTTCCCTGAATGACATTATTTGCATGGCTTGATAGAGTATTTTTTACTTATAAAATCAGAACTAAATTCAGACAAATTGTGTCCTTACTATTGAATACATGTATAAGAATTGGATAAATTATATCAACATTCAAGTTGAATCAGGAAAGCAGTTTTCCAATTAACCTTGTGCTGAATATAATTACAAGATAAATATTCAAAACTAGTTAAGATGGTCATTTACAAACTACAATTGCTTTTATCTTGAGAGTAGAAGCAGCAAAGTTTATACTATTTAATATTATAGTAGCATCCCAAGGCTTTGAAAGCTTATATTCATAATGTTAAGAGTAAGCTTTGATGAAGTAGTAGTTTCTATCAGTTATAACTATTTCTTTCTTTGTTAAATAGTCTTTTATTAAGACATATTTGAGGAGTGGTCTTACCTTTCTTGGATAAACTCTGCTATTGTCTATACTGTGAACAAAACTGAACTGTTCAAAACCTGAACCAGTTGTTAAATTAAGGAACTAGTAATAGTCATATTACATACAGTCACCTTACATTTATAGTATTTTATCTGATCTTCTTACAGATACACAGTCAATGCAGAACTGAATCACCCATTGCATTCAATTCATACATGGAGAAATATATATTTTTCTGTAAACAATACCTAATCATTCTAGAGAAACTGAGTAAAAGGGAGAGTATTTTTAGATTTTTTGCAAGTTAGGCAATGAAGTCTCAGGTTAAATAATTGGCCAAATGACCAAGCTAGAAGGTGGCAAAGCTAGAATTAAAATTCCTATATAAGGAAGACCAAGAGAAGACAGTGTGTCCAACAGAGTGGCCTAAACTATTAAAGGCTGTTGATGGGAATGGGTTAAAGAGGAGCTGAGGATTTAAGTGGCAGCAATGCCAAGTATATTTCAACAAGTGTACCTATAAGGTACAAGGGTCTTGAAATAAAGACCAGCAAAGTGGAGCGATAAAGTCTTTATTTGCAGCCTTCTGACAGCAAAAGTGACATATGTTACTGGCACTTAGATTGGTCTGAAGCAAAAAAAAAAGTTTAAGGACTGAAGAATGTGATGTGAGGTCAAGCAGATGTTCTGGTTTCACTTCTCAGAAGTAGGTAGCCTGTGGGTAAGCAAGTCTATAAAAATATATTTTGAAGGTTTGAGTTTAGCAGGGACAACAAATGGTTCTGCAATCAGAGAGTACATTTCAGTTTTCTTTTTAGAAAAAAAAACCAATCAAGATTAGCAGCTTGCAATTCTGGGTTTAGGGTGGGCACAAAAATACAAATGAAGTCACAGCTTTTTTTTCTTAAGTGTGAAGCAGGGAGGCAGAGCGACAGACTCCCACACATGCCCCAATCAAGGTCTACCCGGCAAGCCCCCTACCAGATGATGCTCTGCCCATCAGGGCCATTACTCTGTTCCTCAGCAACCAAGCTCAGCGCCTGGGAGCAATGTGCTCCAACTGAACCATGGCTGCGGGAGGAGAAAAGAGAGATAGAAATAGAGAGGAAGAGGGAGAGAAGTGGAGAAGCAGATGGTGGCTTCTCCTGTGTGCCCTGACTGGGAAACGAACTCGGGACATCCACACGCTGGCCAGTGCTCTACCACTGAACCAACCAGCCAGGGTCTGGAGGGACTTTTAAAGATGAAAATTATTAGAGCATATTTCATGCTGTTGAAAATATCCAACACAGAAGAATAATCTAATGATGCAGAGGAGAAAGGACCAAGCAATGAAGTGAATCTTTGAGAAATTAAAAAGAGATGAAATCAGAACACAGTAGAAGGATTAGCTTTTGATGGAAGCAGGCTTAATTTTGTACATATTATTTATTATGTCAACTAAGTAAGGCAAAAAGCCTATTGGTCTGTAAAGTATTTTTTAATCTATAAAATGCAAGCATTGGATGATATTTTCTCAAAAGCCCTTTAAGCCCCTATAGTTATAATTCTGTGCTGACAAATTGTCTCAAGTTGTTTTTAACAGTCTTCTTTCTTATGTTCTTAGCTATTTTCATGCCATAATAAAAAACTCTTGAAGTTATTCTGACTTTATAGTTGGAGGCAAGACTTCACCACTAGCTTTATTACCTGGGGCAAGTAACTCAGTCCATTTCCTGGTTAGTAAAATAAACGACTCCCTCCCAGGACTGTTGAGACTTAAATAATGTGGCTTGTTGAGATAGTGCCATGCAAATAGTAAGTGCAATAAATGTTAGAGATTGCCTGGCTTGTGATGGCCCAGTGGATAGAATGTTGACCTGGAACACTAAAGTCGCTGGTTCAAAACCCTGGGCTTGCCCAGTCAAAGCACATACAACAAGCAAGCAGTGAACAACTCAAGTGAAGCAGCTATGAGTTGATAGTTCTTGCTCCACCATCTTCTCCTCTCTCTGTAAAATTAATAAATAAAATCTTTCAAGAAATAAAAATAAGTATTAGAGACTATTACTATTTTTATTCCCAGGTAAAGCCACATTAACCTATTCAAGTCTCATTTTGCTGACTTAGCACCTAGAAAATCCCTTTGCCATTTAACAAACTAATACTTTCTCAAAGCAATGAGTTAGTGGAAGATTCCTTCACTACATTTGCTGATGAGTTCATAAATCTGAATTACAAGGCAGGATGTGAAAAATGGTGAAGAGTAGACTCATAAGACTTAAAAAATTGAAATAAATAGATTCAATTATTCATGTAATGATTAAAAATCTTTTATCCTGCAACAAAGGATTTGAGTTAGACAATTCCTGTTTTCACATTGTTCACAGTCTAGTGATATAAAAATAGGCTTTTCTGTAAATCTTGTTGATTGATTAACTGTGTAATTCTTAATAAGTCTTAATTTTTGGATCTTAGTTTCTTGTTCTGTAAAATAAGTAAATGGATAAAATGCCTACATAGCAGCATTTGAGAGAGAGAGAGAGAGGTCTGAAAAGATATCAAAAAGGCTTAGCACACTAACTGTCTAGTGCAGGGAATCTTCTACTTGTTAAGCCTCCTCATGTGGTCTTTGAAAGTGGATGAATCCAATTGGAGTTACCACAGGCAGAGTTACTTAAAGGAGAAAATGATTGGACTCAATAAAATAACAATTTGAAGGGCACTGGCGCAAAGAAGCTGCTGAGAGCAATAGGATAAAATGAGTTCAACCTGTCCAAGAGAAGAGGTAGAGAAAATAAGAGGACTAGGTCATGGGATACCCCAACCTTTAGACATCAGACAGAAAAGACAAAAGGGAACAAAAGGAGAGAAGAGGGAGAAAAACAAGAACATTTTACCTAGAGGGAAAATATTTCAAGGAGGAGCTAGTGGTAAAACACATCAAAAGCAGCTAACACATCTACTAAAAGGAAGACAAAAATTCACCACGAACTTTGATAGAATATAGCTCACTGTTAACCTTGACAAAGCCACTTCGGTTGAGGAATGGGTCAGAAAATCCCAGATAATGGGAGATATAAAGGTAAATTGAAAAAGTAGAAACAAAGAGATTGTGAGTCAAGTTCGTAGTGCATTGACAGAAATAGTCAAAGGTATCCAGATTCAGTGACGACACGCTTCCATTTAATTGTATAACCATGAAATCAGCTGTCTCTTTTTTTCATTAAATGACTAAGGTATAAAAAAATTTCTGTGAAACCATTAATTCATTTGGAAACTGAAGGTAAAAAATACCTGATAGAATTGACTATTTAGAAATAAATAGTTGTTATGTAAAGTCACCAGTGACGATTATAAAATAGTAATTTATGTCACCAAATAAAATGTTGCATTTTTAAATATAGGCAGAATCAATCTGAAATACCTAATTAATATATAGAGGATCTGGTTAAACAGCTCATGTTTATGAGGAAGTCACTATACTAGGAATTTTTTTGCAAAATTTAAAGAACTGAAATAATTTCCATTCAAAAGAAACACCAATGGATTTTTAATTACTTAATTTTAACTACTTTATTGAGGCACAACCTATATGCAATAAATTGCAGGTTAAGTAAAAAATAATAATGTGTTTTGTTATGTTCATATACCCATGAAACCATCACATATTAGGATGAAGAACATAGACATTTTTTTAGTAGGTTTAAGATGCTATAGCAAAGTACCATAGAATGGGTGGCTAATAAACATTAGAATTTTTTTTTTTTGTATTTTTCTGAAGTTGGAAATGGGGAGGCAGTCAGACAGACTCCTGCATGCGCCCGACCAGGATCCACCTGGCATGCCCACTAGGGGACGATGCTCTGCCCATCTGGGGCATTGCTCTGTTGCAACCAGAGCCATTCTAGCGCCTGAGGCAGAGGCCATAGAGCCATCCTCAGTGCCCGGGCCAACTTTGCTCCAATGGAGCCTTGGCTACAGGAGGGGAAGAGAGAGACAGAGAGGAAGGAAAGGGGGAGGGTTAGAGAAGCAGATGGGCACTTCTCCTGTGTGCCCTGGCCAGGAATCGAACCCAGGACTCCTGCACGCCAGGCTGACGCTCTACCACTGAGCCAACCGGCCAGGGCTAAACATTAGAATTTTATTTTTCACAGTTCTGGAGGCCGAAAGTCAGGAAGCCAGCATGGTTGAGCTCTGGTGAGAGCTCTCTTCTGGGTTGCAGACTGCCAGCTTCTTCTTATATCCTCACATAGTGAAAAGAAAGCCAGAGAGCCTCCTGGGGTCTCTTCTATAAGGGCACTAATTCCATTCATGAGGGCTCCACCCTAATTATCTCCCAAGGGCCCACCTCCTAATACCATCACATTGGGGGGTTAGGATTTCAATATATGAATTTTGGGGGACACATTCAGTGAATATTCATCATACCCAAAAGTTTCCTCATATTCCTTTTCGTCCTTCCTACCTGCCACACTCTATTCATTCTCCTTTCTTTCACGTGATCACTGATATACTTTCTGTCACTACAGACTAGTTTGAATTTCCAAGAGGTTTTTATAAATGGAATCTTACAGTATTGATTCTTCTATTTCTGTCTGGCTTCCTTCACTCAGAATAGTTTTTGACATTTACCCATATTATAAGGTCTACCGAAAAGTTCTGTCCGTTTTTTTGAATAAAACAAAATACAAATTTTTCTTACATCAATAAACTTTATTAAATAATATAATTGCCATTATTATTAATGATTTCTTGCCAGCATGAGGGCGATTTATATATCCCATTTTTGAAAAGTGTTTTATCTTTTGATGTGAAAAATTGAACCAGTGCTTTTTTGATATCTTCTTCATTTTTGAATTTTTTTGCCCTTCAAAAAAATTTGTAAGGACAAAAACGAGTGATAGTCGGAGGGTGCTAAGTCCGGGGAATATGGTGGATGCGACAGACATGCTTCTGTAGCATTTCTTCCTTGTTGAAATTTGTAAAAATTACAGTGGCGTAAATAAACTTTATCAGTAGCCATGGGTACACTATCGCTTCACACATAAGACTAACGTGAATCAACTTTGTTTTAGTTAATTTGCTACATCAGTATGTATACATTAAGTGATAAAAATAGAGAGGCACACATGCGCCAAATAAACATGTACTTACATGTTGAAACTTGTGATAGAAACGGACAGAACTTTCCGATAGACCTTATATATTATCAATAGTCCATTACTTTTTATTGTGTGTCTAGAATAGTATTTCATTATATGGTTATACCACATTCTGTTTATTCATTCACCTGTTGATGAACATTAATTAGGGTTGTTTCTAGTTTGAGGCTGTTAAAAGTTGATATAAAAATTTTTATCAGGTCTTTGTATGGATATAGGCTGTTATTTCTCCTGAGTTAACACATAAGACTGGAACTCCTTGACTAGATCTTAGGGCTATATTAAACTTTTCAAAAAACTTGCAAACTGTTTTCCAGAGTGATTGTACCATTTTACATCTCGATCAGTGTATGAGAATCTCATTTTCTCCACATCCTCTCCAAAACTTAGTCTGATGAGATTTTTATTTTTAATCATTCTAATGAATTTATAGTGGCATTTCACTATGGTGCTAATTTGCATTTCCATTTTTTTAATATTAATTGAATTTATTGGGGTGACACTGAATAACATGATCATACAGTTTCAGGTACCCAATTCTACAACATATTTCTGCATACTATATTTTGTATTCACCGCCCAATTCAAGTCTTTGTCCATCACCATTTATCCCCCTGTACCTGTGATGGCGAACCTTTTTATAAAAAATGCCCACTTTTGCCATGCTGGTCAACCTGGTCCCTCCCGCCCACTAGTGGGTGGTCCAGCTTTCATGGTGGGCCAATCGTGGCACCCTTTGGTTGCTCCGCTACCGCCCACCATAAAACATGGAATGCCCACTAGTGGGCGAAGGGACCAGGTTGACGAGCACTGCAAAAGTGGGAGGTTTTTATAAAAAAAACCATTTGTCATCACGGCCCTATACCCTCCTCCATCACGGATCTTTTCATATGCTTATTTGCCATCCTATATCTTCTTCTTCTTTTTTTTAAATTTAAGTGAGAGGGTAGGAGATATAGAGACAGACTACCGCATGTGCCCTGACCAAGATCCACCCTGCAACCCCTGCTGGAGCCAATGCTAAAAGGAACCGAACTATCCTCAGCACCCAGGACCGACACTCAAACCATTCGAAACACTTGCTGCCGAGACAAAGAGGAAAAAAGGGGGAAGAGAAGCAGATGGTCACTTCTCATGTGTGCCCTGACTGAGGATCAAATCCAGGATGTCCACACACTGGGCTAATGCCCTATCCACTGAGCCAAGAGGCCAGGGCCAGTGTCATCCTATATTTTCTTAAGCAAACTACCTATTCAAACTTTGATCCATTTTTAAATGAATTGTTTCTTTTCTTATTATTGAGTTTTAAGATATATACATGTTAAAAATGAGACTAAGAGACATGGACAAGAGTGTGGTGGTTACCAGGGGTGGGGGGAGGGAGGACATGGGAGGGAGGGAGGGAGAGAGTTAGGGGGAGGGGGAGGGGCACAGAGAACTAGATAGAGGGTGGCAGAGGACAATCTGACTTTGGGCGAGGGGTATGCAACATAATTTAATGACAAAATAACCTAGACATGTTTTCTTTGAATATATGTACCCTGATTTATTAATGTCATCCCATTACCATTAATAAAAATTTATTAAAAAAAAAAAAGATATATACATGTTATGTGCATATATACATACACACAAACATATATACACACACTAAATAGGTATCCAGTTGTATGTGACACAGCTTATTCTTTTATCACTTATTATTATATTATTTTCCATATGAACTGTAAACCTATTTTTCCCCTCCCCTGTATATCTTTGCAATAGTTTTTCTCATCTGTGTCTTTTCTTCTCATTATGCTAATGATGTCATTCAAAGAAAACAACATTAAAACTTTGATAAGGTCGGAGTGACGTCACGGAAATGGCGCCGTGAGAAGCGCGTCCGACAGCTCTCCCCTAAATCACAACAAATTTATCAACTAGAAACAGAAAAATTTATCCTCGGAGCATTCCGGAGTTCCACACAAACTGAAAGCAAAAGGACTGTTAGCACTTGAATCTGAGAGACGAGGGTGTGGAGGAAGCTACCGCAGCGACGCTCATTCAAGCCGCGAGGGAGTGCGCCTGCGGTGAGTCAGCCCATATACTTGGGAACCACGAGCCGCCGCGAGCCGCCACCGCGAACGGCCGCCACGAGCCGCCGCCGTGAGCCGCTGCGAGCAGCTGCGCGCGCGCCCGGTCCGGTTGAGCACCGCTGACGTTCCCAGCGGCCCGCACACTGCGAGTGGGGGTTGCCGGCCACCGGTGCCCAGAGCACCCCATTCGCGCGCGTGCCTTGGGCATTCCACGCGCCCAGGGCGCCCTGCTGGCCCGCACACCCAGGGGGCTCCATTATCCTGTGCCTGGTGCGGTCCAGCCGCCAGCGGCGGGCGAGCGGGAGAGGCTTGGGAGATTCTCTCCGTGGGCGGGGCACCTCACCCAGCCATTCAAGCTAACAATCAAGCGTTGGGGGAGGGGCGCGCGCAGGCAGCCTAAAATACCTTCGGAAGCACAGCTGCGACCCAATCACTGAAATTAGCTTAACCCATAAAATCTGCGCACCCTCGGTTCTAATTGATAAGATCTCTCTCAGTTCAGCGATCCAAGACAAGAGGCGTGATATTTTTTAGTGCCTCTCGCTAAAGGGGCGGGGGCAACTTCTGATTGATAGAGCCTCCATATTCAGGGATAAATGCTAACAAGAAGGACTTGGCAGATAATAAGGTCTATACTACACTAGTCGTAAGCAGAGACTAGTGCCTCTTCTTCCCTGCAAAAACAGGCTACAAAGTGTGGAAAGCCTGGGTTGAGAGGTCCAACTAAATGATAGGCGCTGAACAGTCACCTTGACAACAATTGACTCCCACCCCCGCATGATAACACTGGAGGCCCTGACTGTCAGAGCCTTTCCCAAAGCCTTGCACTGAGTGGGGATAGAGTGGGGATTTCCCAGCTCTTTGAGCCTCTTACTCCCCAGGCAAAAGCAGTTGCAGCCTTATAGCTGGATCACCAGGCTGCTAATTCAGAAAGGGGGGACTAGGAGAGAGAATCCAGGAAAGCAAACTGTCTCATCGTTGGACCCTGCAAACGCCAACAAGCCTTTACTTCCAGCAAGACTAAAGCCAATTATATGACATTGCCATAGAATCCCATCAACTGCAAATCCCTACCTAAGAGTGACACAGGGGCAGAGCCTGGGGTACAGAGTCACCGACTAGGAAGAGGGAGAGAAAAGAAAAAGGAAGAAGTTAACCTCTCAAAATCAAGAAAAACCCACAGACTTTACAACTTGATCCACTAATTTGTTGTTGTTGTTGTTGTTGTTGTTTGTTTCTTCTATCTTTTTGCCTTTATTTCCTCCACCTCGGTCCTTCTATTCTCTGCCCATCTTATGCTTCCCCTTTCTTGAACTACACTACCCATGAGTGTTGCATTTTATTTTTCTTCTTCATCCTCACCCTCCTTTAAGGTTATACTCAAAAACACTTAACTCTCACTCTCTCCTCTTTTGTTTTTTTTTTGTTTTTTTTTGTCTTGCTTTATTTTGTTTTTTTCTCCTCCTATTTTATTTCTTCCTTCGTTTTTCTCTTTTTCTTATTTTTTCCTTTCTTTTCGTTTTTTCTTTTCTCATTTTACTTTCCTCCCATATAATCCTCAATCACGAACAAATTAGTTAATTTGGGACTCAAGGCTTTTTTTTGGCTTTATTTCTCTTTTTTGCTTTTGTTTTTATTTTTTTTTCTCTTGTTTGTTTATTTTTGTGGCATTTTGGGTCCTCCCAACCCAAGGTCTCCATTGTATTTGGTCTTCGCTCCACTTAATACAACAGATTTTTACTTATTATTTTTATTTTTTCTTCTTTATTATTCTTTTTTGGTCCTTTTTTCTGATTCCCTCTTATCCCTCTCATTATATCTCTTAGTTGACCATCACTTACAAGCAAATCATCTTATGCTTGTCTAAGATTTTCTTCCTTTTTTTTTTTTTTTTTGCATTTAGTAGGTCCCTACTCCCTTTTTTTTGCCCCTTGAACTCTTCACCCCAAATCAGGCCCTCCATTATAGGCACGATATTTCCCTGAGGAGGGGAGAGGAGGGAAAGAGAAGAGAGAAAAAAAGGGGGAAATAATAAATTATTACTGTTTTTTTTTGTGGGGTGTTTTACCTTTTTTTTTTTTTTCTTTCTACTCTTTATTAATTCTAATTAGTGCTATCAATAAGACCACCCTCAGATGCCAATAAGAAAGAGGAAATCGAATATTATGGATACAAAAGAAAGAGAGGTAACACAAATAGATGTGGAAAAATCTATGGAGAAAAGACTTAACATATTGGAAGCCTTGGAGCTAAATGACAGAGAATTTAAAATAGAAATCTTAAAAATACTCAGAGATATACAAGAAAACACAGAAAGGCAATATAGGGAGATCAGAAAACAACTCAATGAACACAAAGAATATATTACCAAGGAAATTGGAACTATAAAAACAAATCAAACAGAAATGAAAAACTCAATTCACGAGCTGAAAAACGAGGTAACAAGCTTAGCTAACAGAACAGCCCAGATTGAAGATAGGATTAGTGAAATAGAAGACAAACAACTTGAGGCACAACAGAGAGAAGAAGAAAGAGACTCAAAAATAATAAAAAATGAGAAAGCCCTACAGGAATTGTCTGACTCCATCAGAAAGAATAACATAAGAATAATAGGTATATCAGAGGGAGAAGAGAAAGAAAATGGAATGGAGAATATACTCAAACAAATAATAGACGAGAACTTCCCAAGCCTGTGGAAGGAACTAAAGCCTCAAATTCAAGAAGCAAACAGAACACCAAGTTTTCTTAACCCCAACAAACCCACTCCAAGGCACATCATAATAAAGATGACACAAACCAATGACAAAGAAAAAATTCTCAAGGCAGCCAGGGAAAAGAAGAGTACAACATATAAAGGAAGGCCTATTAGATTATCATCAGATTTCTCAGCAGAAACTCTACAAGCTAGAAGAGAGTGGACCCCAATTTTTAAAGCCCTGAAAGAGAGGAACTTTCAGCCAAGAATACTATACCCATCAAAGCTATCCTTCAAGTATGAAGGAGATATAAAAACATTCACAAATACAGAAAAGATGAGAGAATTTATCAACAGAAAGCCCCCACTCCAGGAAATACTAAGGGGGGTTTTCCAACCAGATTCAAAGAACAAAAGAAAACAACACCACAAGTAACAGCTCCACCAAGAACACAATAAAACCAAACTTAAACTGTGACAACAAAGGAAAAAAAGGGGGGAGAGGATGGATATTAACAGTAGCAAAGGATGATGAAGTGCAGAAAAACTTATAAGATAGGGTACTACAATGAATATGGTAGGTACACTTTTCATTACTTAATGGTAACCACCCTTAAAAAAACCACCACAAAAACACTTGACTTAAAAAAGGTAGCAACAGAGGAAAGAAGTATGGAACACAAACAAACAAAAACAAATGATAGAAAAACAAAAGAGAAGAATCAAACTAGATACAAAACTAACAGAAAGCAATTTATAAAATGGCAGTAGGGAACCCACAAGTGTCAATAATTACACTAAATGTAAATGGATTAAACTTACCAATAAAAAGACACAGAGTAGCAGAATGGATTAAAAAAGAAAATCCAACTATATGCTGCCTACAAGAAACACATCTAAGCAACAAGGATAAAAACAAATTCAAAGTGAAAGGCTGGAAAACAATACTCCAAGCAAACAACACCCAAAAAAAAGCAGGTGTAGCAATACTCATATCTAATAATGCTGACTACAAGACAGAAAAAGTACTCAGAGACAAAAATGGTCATTTCATAATGATTAAGGGGAAGTTGAATGAAGAAGACATAACAATCCTTAATATATATGCACCAAACCAAGGAGCACCAAAATATATAAGACAGCTACTTATTGACCTTAAAACAAAAACTAACAAAAATACAATCATACTTGGAGACCTCAATACACCGCTGACGGCTCTAGATCGGTCATCCAAACAGAGAATCAATAAAGACATAGTGGCCTTAAACGAAATACTAGAACACCTGGATATGATAGACATCTACAGGACACTTCATCCCAAAGCGACAGAGTATACATTTTTCTCTAGTGTACATGGAACATTCTCAAGAATTGACCATATGTTGGGCCACAAAGACAATATCAGCAAATTTAGAAAAATTGAAATTGTACCAAGCATATTTTCTGATCATAAAGCCTTGAAACTAGAATTCAACTGCAAAAAAGAGGGGGAAAAACCCACAAAAATGTGGAAACTAAACAACATACTTCTAAAAAATGAATGGGTCAAAGAAGAAATAAGCACAGAAATCAAAAGATATATACAGACAAATGAAAATGATAATACGACATATCAGAATCTCTGGGATGCAGCAAAAGCAGTAATAAGAGGAAAGTTCATATCACTTCAGGCCTATATGAACAAACAAGAGAGAGCCGAAGTAAACCACTTAACTTCACACCTTAAGGAACTAGAAAAAGAAGAACAAAGACAACCCAAAACCAGCCGAAGAAAGGAGATAATAAAAATCAGAGCAGAAATAAATGAAATAGAGAACAGAAAAACTATAGAAAAAATCAATAAAACAAGGAGCTGGTTCTTTGAAAAGATCAACAAAATTGACAAACCCTTGGCAAGACTCACCAAGCAAAAAAGACACAGGACTCAAATAAATAAAATCCAAAATGAAAGAGGAGAGATCACCACAGACATCATAGAAATACAAAGAATTATTGTAGAATACTATGAAAAATTATATGCCACCAAATACAACAATCTAGAAGAAATGGATAAATTCCTAGAACAATACAACCTTCCTAGACTGAGTCATGAAGAAGCAGAAAGCCTAAACGGACCAATCAGCAGGGAGGAAATAGAAAAAACTATTAAAAATCTCCCCAAAAATAAAAGTCCAGGCCCAGACGGTTATACTAGTGAATTCTATCAAACATTCAAAGAAGACTTGGTTCCTATTCTACTCAAAGTCTTCCAAAAAATTGAAGAAGAAGCAATACTTCCAAACACATTTTATGAGGCCAACATAACCCTCATACCAAAACCTGGCAAGGATGGCACAAAGAAAGAAAACTACAGACCAATATCTCTAATGAATACAGATGCTAAAATACTAAACAAAATACTGGCAAACCAAATACAACAACATATTAAAAAAATAATACATCATGATCAAGTGGGATTCATCCCAGAATCTCAAGGATGGTTCAACATACGCAAAACGGTTAACGTAATACACCATATCAACAAAACAAAGAACAAAAACCACATGATCTTATCAATAGATGCAGAAAAGGCTTTTGATAAAATACAACACAATTTTATGTTTAAGACTCTCAACAAAATGGGTATAGAAGGAAAATATCTCAACATGATAAAGGCCATATATGATAAACCATCAGCCAACATCCTATTAAACGGCATAAAACTGAGGACTTTCTACCTTAAATCAGGAACAAGACAGGGTTGTCCACTCTCTCCACTCTTATTCAACGTGGTGCTAGAAGTTCTGGCCAGAGCAATCAGACAAGACAAAGAAATAAAAGGCATCCATATCGGAAAAGAAGAAGTAAAGCTATCACTTTTTGCTGATGATATGATCCTATACATCGAAAACCCGAAGGACTCCACAAAAAGATTATTAGAAACAATAAACCAATACAGTAAGGTCGCAGGATACAAAATTAACATACAAAAGTCCATAGCCTTTCTATATGCCAACAATGAAATATTAGAAAACGAACTCAAAAAAATAATCCCCTTCACGATTGCAACAAAAAAAATAAAATACCTAGGAATAAACATAACAAAGAACGTAAAGGACCTATATAATGAAAATTACAAAGCATTGTTAAGGGAAATCGAAAAAGATACAATGAGATGGAAAAATATTCCTTGTTCTTGGATGGGAAGAATAAATATAATCAAAATGGCCATATTACCCAAAGCAATATACAAATTTAATGCAATTCCCATCAAAATCCCTATGAGATTTTTTAAAGAAATGGAACAAAAAATCATCAGATTTATATGGAACTATAAAAAACCCCGAATAGCCAAAACAATCCTAAGGAAAAAGAATGAAGCTGGGGGCATTACAATACCTGACTTTAAACTATATTATAGGGCCACGATAATCAAAACAGCATGGTATTGGCAAAAAAATAGACACTCAGACCAATGGAACAGAATAGAAAGCCCAGAAATAAAACCACATATATATGGTCAAATAATCTTTGATAAAGGGGCCAACAACACACAATGGAGAAAAGAAAGCCTCTTCAACAAATGGTGTTGGGAAAACTGGAAAGCCACATGCAAAAGAATGAAACTCGACTACAGCCTGTCCCCGTGTACTAAAATTAATTCAAAATGGATCAAAGACCTAAATATAAGACCTGAAACAATAAAGTACATAGAAGAAGACATAGGTACTAAAATAATGAACCTGGGTTTTAAAGAACATTTTATGAACTTGACTCCAATGGCAAGAGAAGTGAAGGCAAAGATAAATGAATGGGACTACATCAGAATTAAGTTTTTGCTCAGCAAGAGAAACTGATATCAAAATAAACAGACAGCCAACTATATGGGAACTGATATTTTCAAACGACAGCTCAGATAAGGGCCTAATATCCAAAATTTACAAAGAACTCATAAAACTCAACAACAAACAAACAAACAATCCAATAAAAAAATGGGAAGAGGACATGAACAGACACTTCTCCCAGGAAGAGATACAAATGGCCAACAGATATATGAAAAGATGCTCAGCTTCATTATTTATTAGAGAAATGCAAATCAAAACTACAATGAGATACCACTTCACTCCTGTTAGATTAGCTATTATCAACAAGACAGGTAATAGCAAATGTTGGAGAAGCTGTGGAGAAAAAGGAACCCTCATTCACTGTTGGTGGGAATGTATAGTAGTACAACCATTATGGAGGAAAGTATGGTGGTTCCTCAAAAAACTGAAAATAGAACTACCTTATGACCCAGCAATCCCTCTACTGGGTATATACCCCAAAACCTCAGAAACATTGATACGTGAAGACACATGTAGCCCCATGTTCATTGCAGCACTGTTCACAGTGGCCAAGACATGGAAACAACCAAAAAGCCCTTCAATAGAAGACTGGATAAAGAAGATGTGGCACATATACACTATGGAATACTACTCAGCCATAAGAAATGATGACATCAGATCATTTACAGCAAAATGGTGGGATCTTGATAACATTATAAGGAGTGAAATAAGCAAATCAGAAAAAAACAAGAACTACATGATTCCATACATTGGTGGAACATAAAAATGAGACTAAGAGACATGGACAAGAGTGTGGTGGTTACCAAGGGTGGGGGGGGAGGGAAGACATGGGAGGGAGGGAGGGAGAGAGTTAGGGGGAGGGGGAGGGGCACAGAGAACTAGATAGAGGGTGACGGAGGACAATCTGACTTTGGGCGAGGGGTTTGCAACATAATTTGATGACAAAATAACCTAGACATGTTTTCTTTGAATATATGTACCCTGATTAATTAATGTCATCCCATTACCATTAAGAAAAATTTATTAAAAAAAAAACTTTGATAAGGTCAAATTTATCAATATTTTTATTTTATTAATTCAGTGGCATATCTAGGAAATCTTTTCCTAATTCAAAGTCACCAAGATTTTATTCTTGGTTTTTATACATAGATGATCATGTTTTCAATGCATAACAACAGTTTTACTTTTTCCTCTTTAACTAGACATTTTTCATTCCTTTTTCTTGAGTTATTGCACTAGCTAGAATCTACAAACAATGTTTTATACAAGTTTAAGAGTTGACATGCTTGTCTAAGTTTCTTATCTAAGGGAGAAAGTATTCAGTTATTCACCATTATTGTTAGCTATAGATATTTCATAGATACCCTTTATAAAATTGAGAAAATTTCTTTTTATTCCTAGTTTGCTGAGTTGTTGTTGTTGTTTTAAATTAGAAAGGGGTGTTGCATTTTGTCAAATGTTCTTTCTTCACCAATTGTGATACTCATATAGTTTCTTTTTTAGTTGGTTAATATAGTGAATCATATGAACTGATTTTTGAGTGTTAAGGCAACTGTTTATCTTGTGATAAATCCTTCTTGAAGATGATGATAATCCTTTTAATAAGTCTTTGGTTTCAACATGATAAATTTTTATTTTTCATTTATGTTCATTAGGATTATCAATATAAATTTATTTTTTCTTATAATATCCTTTCTAGTTTGGTATGGTGGTAATATTAGCCTCATGAAGTGAGTAGAAAATGTTCCCTTTTACTGTTTGGAAAAGGTTGCATAGAACTGATATTGCAGGGTGGGGCAAAGTTAGGTTTACAGTTGTTTGTATGGAAAATAATACAATAATAGAAAATAATACAAAAGAAATTATTTTACATAGTCACAACTATAAACCTACTTATGCCAGACCCTTTATTTGTGCTTTAAAGGCTTGGTAAAATTCACCAATATAGCTATTTAGGCAATATTTTATCAAATAAATTTATTTAATAGACACAAGGGTATTCAGTTTATCCATTTCTTCTTGAGTTAATTTTTCCCTATTTTTTCTTTAAGCAAGAAGAGGGGAGATAGACAAACTCCCACATGCACCCTGACCAGGATCCACCTGGAGACCCCTGTCAGGGGCTGATGCTTAAATCAACCCAGCTATCCTCAGTGCCTAAGGCCAACGCTCAGACCAACAGCTATCATTAGCACCCAGGGCATTGCTCAAACCAAACGAGCCACTGGCTATGGCAGATGTAGAAAGAGAGAGAAGGGGGAGAAGAAAGGGGAGAGAAACAGATGGTTGTTTTTCCTGTGTGCCCTGACTGGGAATCAAACCATCCATGCATTGGGTCAATGCTCTATTCACTGAGCCAACCTGCCAGGGTCAAGTCATTTTTATTTAAGCCCATTAGCTATCAAAAAGTCAACTATAGAATGCTGAAAACTCCACGTGATAGGAAAAAGTGCATTTATCTCCAGAATACTGAATTATTTGTGCATGTCTGTGCCTTTCTTTATAAGGGTAGGAGGGTGGATTTCATTATGGATTAGCCTCCTGTATAGTCAATTTCAAAATGTCTATCATATGCTTTAACTTTATAAACATAAATCCCAAATGAATATATTATATTAGGCTTTTTAAATAATATCTTTATATTTAAATATTGTCCATGATGGTAATTTTAGAATTAGATTTTTCTTCAGAAATGTTAGGCAGTTCAAAACAGAGAAGGCTACATATTAATCAGCACACCACTACACAAAGTCTGGGGCACTGATATGTCATATTGTTTCTGAAACTAATACTTAGAGGAAACCCAAGATAAACCTGTAATATTTCCTCCTGGGTGTCACAATTATGAACATTGAAAGTGGTGAGAGAAAGGTAATCGAATTGTTTAGCATAACAACTTCAAGGCATCTGCCTCTAACATTTTGTCATGTCAGAGACATACTAAAAGTGTTCTGTTTTGTGAAATGGAAAAAAAAATGCTTTATAGGAAAACTCAGGGATGACCTTTCTTTTGCTCTTCTTTTCTGAAGTTTTCCCGTGTCGCTAATGATTCTAACAACCCTGTCCACATGCAGTAATTACACCTTTCTCCTTTCTCCATGACACAGGGCCTGTTTCTTACTCACAGCTTTCAAGCTATAACCCATTCATGACTCAGGAATATATAATGCGAAAAGATAGCACAACAGCAGCTGTGCTAGATAGCTCCATTTTTAGCATCCAATTAAAAATGAAAAGCAACAATCTAAACAAACTAAGAGGCAATAAGGCTCTGGCTAGAGAGTTCTGTTCCCATGTGATATTATACATGTAAGTTTCAAATTCCTCCTTTTCCAATGCTCAACTGAAATGATGAAAGCAAGGAAGTAAATCAAAAATGCTAGCCTCGGTTTAAAATTAAAGATCGATTCCAATGACAGAACGAAAATGCTGACATTTTTATGACTAAAATGAAAACTGGACAGACTGATCAGTTACCATCTACCACACAGACAAAGAGAGCCCAACTGAAGTAAACAAGTAGGGTCTGCCATCTTCTACTGATCTCGGGAGACTGTCTACTAATATTGGGGGACTCCTGTGAAAGATTGGAAGCAAATGGACACATTCTCCAAACACCTGGAAAATTAGGAAACGTAGATTTCCACTTACCAGATAGGAGGTAGATGGATATAAAATAACTTCTAAGCCCATGGAAATAATAAAAAATTACTTTATAAACAAATATATATATTTATAAATGTAGAAGAATAGATAGATATACCGTATTTCCCCATGTATAAGATGCACCAGTTTTTGAAAAATTTGGGGTCTAAAAACTGGGTGTGTCTTATACAGTGGTTATAGATTTTTTTTTTACTTGCATTTCCCACTTTTTCACACTTCTTTTTGCGCTCATTGTTGAAAACAGTGATTTGTCATCAGACAAATGAGGACAAGCTAATGGATGGGAGTTTGACAGTGATGAGGAGTTGTATGAATTTTATGATGAATAAAACTTGAGTTCAATAACTTTATGCAATACATTATTTTTCAAATTTTGAGACCAAAGATTAAGGTGCATCTTATACATGGGGAAGTGTTTTCTTTAAAGGGATGTGGGCACAAAGATACACAAAACCTAAAAGAACTGAACTCAGACAGATGAGCCCTCTGCAGTGGCAAGGAAACAGATGAAGGGAACTCACACTTGAGACCCATTGCTGAAGTTGGGGGAGGGAGAGGACGGGCAGAGAACTCGCCTTCTGAAGAATGAAAATCTTGCGTTGGGTGGGGAGGAACTAGGCAAACTTCTACAAACCTGCGGCCTAGTTTGTAGGCTAGGTTTCAGTCTGGAAAAAGTTCAAACTCAAAGATAATGTTCTCTACCACGAAATGCCTTGACACTGACATTTTGATGGATAATAAGAAGTAAGGGACAGATAGAAAGCTGAAAATTCTCTCTGGTTTCACAGTATCACAATTTTGATACCTAGAGATATCAGAGTCTCTTGTCCTATCCTCTCACAGTCACGAGTCTCACTGTCCTCAGTCCCTCCATACTACTGTCTTGTGATCTCATAGTGATAAGACCAGTATCGAAGCCTCACAGTCATGAAATCACACCACTTTTGGTATGGAAATCAAAAACTTTTCTAAAACACTTGGTTTCAAAATCTCAAGATCTCATAGTCTTTTAAGTCTCTCTGCTTCAAATTTTACCTAGCAGGCTTAAGTTCAGTTGCAGTTTTGAGGTCTCTCAGTATTGTGGTGTTTAGTTCCAGGGTCTTCCTGGAAGGAAAACCTGAATTCACTTTCAAAATGTCTGGGAAGCTGTCGTAACCTAAATCCTAATACAATCCAATTCACGATATTATTAAAACTGTCATAGAGAATTGGGAACTGGGCTGAAAAACAAGTGTGAGATACCTGGTACTTCAATTGTAAGCATATTTGAAATAATAGCAGGGAGATCAATAGACTTGAATACAAGTCAATAGAATTAAATTGTATACAAAAAGGAAAAAAGAGTATAAAATTATAAACTTGTCCCAGGCAAAGATTTCTTAAACAGGATACAAAAAGCACTAGTCATAAAAGAAAAATTAAAACCTTGTGCTCTTCCAAATACACTCTCAAGAAAATGAGAAGTTAAGTCACAAAATGAGTGAAAACATTTGCAAACTTTAGCTGACAAACGACTCATATTTAAATATGCATAAATATGCACAGCAATTGATATAAAGAAAAGCAACCCAATAAAAATGGGCAAAAGACTAAAAAAATAATTTCACAAAAAGTAGATACATTATTGGTCAATAAGAATATCATAAGATATTCAACATTAGTCATCAGTAAAATCAAATCAAAGCATTGTGATACCATTTCATACCCACTTAAAAAAACCTGACAAGACCAGATGCTTGCAAAGATTTATAGCAAATGGAATTCTCATATGGGACTCAAGTGGTACAATCTCTTTGGAAAACAATTTCTGTGAAGTTAAATATATATCTACCCTCTGACTCAGTATTTCCACTCTCAGGTGGAAACATGTACCCACCACAAGATTTGTTTATCAATGTTCATATCAGCTTCATTCATCTTTGAAAGAGGAAACTCTAAAGTTCATCAATATGTAAATGTGTAAACAAATTGTAATATATTCATACAATGGAATGTCCCCCAGAAAATAAAATGAACAGACTATCGATACTCACAAAAGAAATATATTTCTAAATAGGCCACCAAGATAAATGTCAGAAACAAAAATGTCAGTACAATTCTATTCCAATTTTTTGAAATGCTATAACTTCAAAATGGTGAGAGAAATAAAATCATTGATTCAGAGGTCGAGGGTTGATTAAAATGGGGCATAAAGAAACTTTCTCTAGTGGTGGAAATGGTTCATATATTGATTGGAGTAGTGATTAGATAGCATGCACATTTGTCAAAGCTCACTGAACTGCTCACTTAAAATAGGTGCATTTCATTATATGTAAAGCATATTCAATGAAGTTGATTGAAAAATAAAAAGAAACCATTTTGAGCAAAGAGAACAAGTATGAAAAATCTCTTAAAGATACTTACAAATTATATGCTTAATGAGATATGATTAGTAACTACCATTTACTGAATATTCACTATTAATCAAGGACTGAGATAAGCATTTTATACACATAATCTCATTCAAAACATCATGATAAAATCATAAGTTTACATAAGCTTGAAGTTCCTGGATGCAATAATTTTTAGCCAGTCAGATGAAAAATACCCTAAGACATATGCAGAGAATTTTCCTCTGAAAAACATACCAACTTAGGAAACTTTTTTCTTTGCCTCGTAGACTATGTCCTTCATATTTACTGCCAGGTAGTCCTTATATTAACTAGTTTATATCTAGAAACATGTTTTTTAGCAAGTTGGCTGCTGTCAGCAGAAATACTCCACGTTTTTTCATTTTGTCTGATATCATTTCACCTAAACCTTCGTAGGTGAGTAGGTCAGCATTCCTGCCCGACTCGACTGCCAAGGGCTCTTCTAACTAGACAATAAGGATAGATCAGTGGACACCATCTGTGAGGATAGAAACTATCTGCACAAGATTAAATCCTGTTTTGTCTTCTATTATTTTACAACACTTGACCAAGAAGAGTGTTGAATCAGTTCTGTTTCCTCTACATCCCTTCTTCAATCTAGTCTTCTAGAAAGCAGAGGAGATATATATATAGTCTTTGAAGTCCTGCAAAGTTCTAAAAATACCCAATTTTTTCCTCAGACCAAGTTACCTTTAAACGTTTCAATTATTTTTTCAACATCGATTTGCTATCCCACTTAGTCATGCCATCATTGGTTGCTTCTTGTTTGTGCCCTGATCGGGGATCAAATCCACAACCTCAGCATGTCAGGACAACACTAACCAACTGAGTTACCTGGCCAGGGCCTAAACATTTGAATTTTAGATTATATCTATACCCTTGAAAAATGATCACTGTCCCACTCTTGGTCCCAAAACAATGTATGCCATATTTGAAAGATGACTTTTCATCATGGTTGTCCCATATGAAATAGTAGTACTTGTCTTTCTTCTCTTCCTTTTTTAAATCATTCCTCAATCACACTGTACACAAAACTGGAACCATCCAACATCTATGTCAATGACTCAGTAGCTTGACAATTTAAAAAACAATAGGAAAAAAACCCTGCCTCTCAGCACAGTTATAAAATCTCAAGCTCTTTTCTCCTCATCATTTACTGCATTGACTTAAAATTCACATCCATGTGGCATCATAATGAGAAAATGGTTAGAAATAATAAAATTCTGAAAACTTGACATTATTATTATGGACATAATTTGCATATAACTAAGAAGGAATACAAGACAACTGAAAGCTTTTTGGAACATGACATCCAAGAAAGCTTTTAACCTTATGTTTGCATTTCAGTGTCAAGGTGGCTGTCTCCAAGTCACTGTGCAGTAAGCTATTGATAAGTCCAAAACATGACCATGTAAATACTGTCTAAGTGTTCTCATCCCATACAAAGGATTCCCTCTTGACGGTCTCCTCCTCTCAGTGAAATAATTCAAACTCATTAATTTCAGCATATTCTATAATAGCATGTGTAATTATAAAGTCATATATTTACATAATATGTCTATGTAAAATAGTCATGTACATATGCACACATCATACTCAACAATACTCGAGCAACTATTATGGAAAAGTAGGAGAATATTTAATACATTTTTTTTTTTTCTGAAGCTGGAAACAGGGAGAGACAGTCAGACAGACTCCCGCATGTGCCCGACCAGGATCCACCCGGCACGCCCACCAGGGTCGATGCTCTGCCCACCAGGGGGCGATGCTCTGCCCCTCCGGGGCGTCGCTCTGCCGCAACCAGAGCCACTCTAGCGCCTGGGGCAGAGGCCAAGGAGCCATCCCCAGGGCCCGGGCCATCTTTGCTCCAATGGAGCCTTGGCTGCGGGAGGGGAAGAGAGAGACAGAGAGGAAGGAGGGGGGGGGGGGTGGAGAAGCAAATGGGCGCTTCTCCTATGTGCCCTGGCCGGGAATCGAACCCGGGTCCCCCGCACGCCAGGCCAACGCTCTACCGCTGAGCCAACCGGCCAGGGCTTAATACATTTTTAAAAGCTAGAAAAGAGAGGCAGAAGCTATACAAGTAGCAGAGAATTATCCATTCAATTTAAACACAGGGAGGCAAAAGACATTACATACATCAATGAATTTAAAAATGATTAATTTTAAGATTAATATTGTTCTGTACCCTAAGAAAGAAAAATAAATGCTTCCAATTACACTATCACAAATCATTTTTGATTTATTTCAGCAATATTAAAACATGAAATAACAATCTTAAAATCAATAAAATATATGTATAAAATTTTCTTTTATTTTGAATAATAGCTTCTTTTTGAATACCTATTCTTTTTTTTTTTTCAGAGACCGAGAGAGAGTCAGAGAGAGGGATAGAGAGGGATAGACACAGACAGACAGGTACAGAGAGAGATAAGAAGCATCAATCATTAGTTTTTCATTGCAACACCTTAGTTGCTCACTGATTGCCTTTCCATATGTGCCCCGACCGTGGGCCTTCAGCAGACCGAGTAACCCCTTGCTCGAGCCAGTGACCTTGGGTCCAAGCTGGTGAGCTTTTGCTCAAACCAGATGAGCCCACGCTCAAGCTGGTGACCTCGGGGTCTCGAACCTGGGTCCTCCGCATCCCAGTCCGACGCTCCATCCACTGCGCCATCACCCAGTCAGGCTCAAATACCTATCCTTATGGCTAATGTTTTAGATGAACATTATCTCCAAATAACTGAAGTGACAAGAATTTTAATATTCTGTAGAAATTTCCTTTTTCCATGAGTTACCTTTAAAGTTTAAAATGTATTTTAAAATAAAGGGTTTCCACGCAAATAAACAAGTTATAGATTTGACACACATTATTCAGTTCTGGAATTTCTTGAGCTCAGCCATCTGAGTGAAAATTAATGCAGAAATTGGGAACATATTTGCCTATTTTCGTATCTTCTAGACTAATGTTTGAAGTGCAAATCTCTATTATTAGACTATTTCTCCCCTCCAATTTAGAACTCTTCAACAAACGTGTTATTCAGTCTTCAAAACAAATATATTTATCTTGCTCAAATTAATAGGACTCTTTGGCAGTTGAATATTTTTTCAAAAATTTTTTTTCATTATCTATTACATAATTCAATAGTGCAAGCTGGTATCTCATTACAGGAAAGACAGACTTTAGGCAGTGGTGGGATTCAAATAATTTAACAACTGGTTCTCTGCTCTAATGACCATTTGAAGTATTAAAAAACGATATACCGAAAGGCATTTTATTATTTCATGCATTAAATACTTAAATAAGAAAAAAAGAGGTATATAAAACTAGATTTTAAGAGTTTTAAAATATTAATAAAATATTAAATAATACCTGACAAAAGACAATAAAACTAAGGTATTTCCATATTGCTTCTTGATTGGCATCCTCACTTGTAATTTTTTTCACCTACAGACGGAATGAACATTACTATGGGTGCTTAGAACATGCGGTTCCACAGATGAATGTTAAAAAAGAGTAAAAAATGCAAATTTGTGATTTCCACATTGGGCAGCTGCCCAGGCGCCCACCTTAAGAGAAAACCCTGATTACAAGTGCCATTTTGACAACTAGTTCACTGAACTCAACAAAAGTTAGGTATCAGTTCTGCCGAACAGGTGTGAACATGCTGAATCCCAGCGCTGATTTTAGGCCCACCTTTTCCTGTTGCTTTAAGAGGTAAAATGGTCAAAGCCAATATAAGGTTTACTATAGTTTCACTAATAGCATGACAGCTCTGAAATTCTTAACAGCACTGAGTGATGAGTCCAATTTTTAAATTATAGTATAGATCCCAAGTTATTAATGCTTCTTTAAACTATATGTCATTCTAGTAGAATTAGACTAGGTTAAAAAAGGTAAATTCTATTTCTAGTTAGTTTAAAACTAGAATAAGTCCTTATGCTTGTAGCTTCTTTAAAATTTATATTTTAAAACATGAAATAGCTATTTGATAACTGGATCTATGTATGTCTGTACATAGAGCTGCCAGTAAGATAGGCTCTCTCTTCTGAGCTGATGACATCGTGTTACCATGATGGCAATAGCTCAGTTGAGGCAGCTGCTGTTTGAGGCACACATTGGAAAGGAAATATAACTAGCTACTGTTCTAAGACCTTGGCTCCTTAGCTGTTGAATGTCACATACCAAGAGAACAGCATATGTGAGCTGTACTGTAGTGGTTGCCATGGAAACCACTTACCTGTATTAAGATGCAATGCTTTATTCAGGACTTTTAAAATTAATGGCCTAATTAAAATAAATGGACTTAAAATATAACTTTACATTTTAAAAATCAGCAATCAATATTAGTATTTGCTGTTTCATTCAATGTCACATTTAATCTCTATGCCTCCATTTTACATCCAAAGGGACAATAACATATTAGGTTGGCCCACTTCTTAGGGTTGGTAATACCAAGTGAGATCATGTGTTGGAAAGTACCTTACACTCCTGCCCTAAGCCAACATGTAGGATACAACATGATTCAATGGTATAAAATGAGTTCCATTTTCTCAAGGCTAATGAACTGACTGGAGTGAGGCAGGTGACCTCCAAGAAATCCCATCCCAATTGGTTCATTTCCTGTTTATGGTTAACTGTCACCTGGTGGTAGTCCTGCCTTTCAGCCAAGATACTGGTGGAAACAGTCCCGGGTTCTGTGGCTGGTTGAAAACTCCAAGTCTGCAGCAGAGAGTCCAGAAACGCCTGCTTGTTGATATTTGCTCCTCCAGCCATATTGAGGATATTGTGGACAGATAACAGTGGGCAACAATGGCTCAACTTACACCTCATCTGCTGCTGTTTTCCCACCCATGTTAGTCTTCCCCTTCTGCCCACCCTTAGTGCAGTAAATAAGACATTGAGCTTATCCCAATTGGAGGACATAATGCAAGTACATGGAAAAGAGGAGCCATACCTCTGTCAACACTCAATTAGACTACCATATTCAAATCAGAGTAATTAGAGTTGTTTTTTGTTGTTGTTGCCTTTTTCTTTTTTTTTTTTTTTTTACAGAGACAGAGAGACAGTCAAAGAAAGGGATAGATAGGGACAGACAGACAGTAACAGAGAGAGATGAGAAGCATCAATCATCAGTTTTTTGTTGTGACACCTTAGTTATTCATTGATTGCTTTCTCATATGTGCCCTGACCGCGGGCCTTCAGCAGACCGAGTAACCCCTGGCTTGAGCCAGCGACCTTGGGTCCAAGCTGGTGAGCTTTTGCTCAAACCAGATGAGCCCGCGCTCAAGCTGGTGACTTCGGGGTCTCAAACCTAGGTCTTGACGCTCTATCCCAGGGGTCTCCAAAATTTTTACACAGGGGGCCAGTTCACTGTCCCTCAGACCGTTGGAGGGCCAGACTATAAAAAAAACCTATGAACAAATCCCTATGCACACTGCACATATCTTATTTTAAAGTAAAAAAACAAAACGGGAACAAATACAATATTTAAAATAAAGAACAAGTAAATTTAAATCAACAAACTGACCAGTATTTCAATGGGAACTATGGGCCTGCTTTTGGCTAATGAGATGGTGGTGCCCCTTCTGGAAGTGCGGCAGGCCGGATAAATGGCCTCAGGGGGCCACATGTGGCCCGCGGGCCGTAGTTTGGGGACCCCTGCTCTATCCACTGTGCCACCGCCCGGGCAGGCTCTTTTTATTGCTTTTTAAACTACAAAGTAATACATACTAATTGCAATCAGTACTCAATGATACACAAACATTTCTGGAATGCATTTCACCTTAGAAACACTACCATTTCATAAAAACTTTGTCTTTGCATGTTAACTTTTATACTTTCTATTAATAAAAATATGGAAGGGCTAGTTTCAACTCACCTTCTAAAATCCACAATCCTGACTCACAAATGTAAAAGTATCTAAAATACCATTATTTGGCCTGACCTGTGGTGGCGCAGTGGATAAAGTGTCGACCTGGAAATGCTGAGGTTGCCGGTTCAAAACCCTGGGCTTGCCTGGTCAAGGCACATATGGGAGTTGATGCTTCCTGCTCCTCCCCCCTCCTTTCTTGCTGTCTCTCTCTCTCCCTCTCTCTCTCCTCTCTAAAAATGAATAAATAAATAAAAAGTTAAAATACCATTATTTGGCTTCACCTACCTGCAAAGGAAAATAGGAAACTTAATCCCTGATAGCAGTCACCTTCCAGTAAAAACTGTACCCAACAGAATGGGAACATTATCTTTAGTGGATGGCTCAACATCTCTGCCAGCCTATGCGCCAAGATTTTATGTATTTTCTATGCTTTATACAGTGTTTTATAAACTTGTAAATTGGTTAATAACATTTACCATTTGTATATTTTGCCAAAAAAAAATTCATAATTCTCTTGAAAAATCAGATAACCTAGCAACACTGGGCCACTGGTTGGAGCTGAGCGTCAGGTGCCCGCACGCTCTCTAGTTTGCCAGAGGAAGAACCAGGCCAGCTTTACTCACTGCTTTGCCCTTCTAAACCTGTAATCGCCTCTGACAACTTCTAGGATGAAAATGTGTTTCAGTCAACCGGGAAATTCTCAACTTTCAGCAATATTCAGAAAAGGGAGAGTCACTTACTATAGGTTACCTTTTGTGCCAACTGCCTCAAATATAAAATACAAAGCATGTGTAGAGAAAAACAATAGGCATATAATGGCCACCTGGTCAAGGCACATATCGAAGCTGATGTTTCTTACTCCTCCCCTGTTTCTCTCTCTCTCTCTCTCTCTCTCTCTCTCTCTCTCTCTCTCTCTCTCTCCCCCCTCTCTAAAATGAATAAATAAAATCTTAAAAAATAAAAATCAACCCAGATGTCATCATTGTTGGATATTGTTTTCAAAGTTAATATTCTTTAAATCAGAAAAACAGCAATGTGTTGTCTCTATTTACTTATTATTTCCTTAAACAACTGGGTTTCTTTTGCACTGGACAGTTCCTACTGATGTGAATTATTGGCTACTGTGTAGGGATGGGAAGGCATTCTGATGATTAACTAAGGATGTTACTTTAGGTTTAATACAGGAAAGCAAAAGAGAACCTTCTGAAATTTAGATAGAAATTAAAAAATGAGTTTTTCCTCTAAAGAAGTTGACTGCATTTTTACATTCCTAAATGATGTGGAATGTAAACTCTCTACAGTAACTTCAAACAAAGAACTGTAATTACTCTGACATTATATTCTTGCTGAATAAAAATCAAGGTATTAAGATGGTTGATGTTATCTATATAAAAAATAAGAGAAATATTCAGAGAATACTCCCAACATTAACTTCATTTATGAAAGTCTTACAAAGCATTTTCAACTAGAGAATCTTGAGAAATCAGGTATTAGATAACCAGACAGAGCCATAAAACTGTTCACTACTTATTCTGAGTGATAATATTTTTACAGCTAAATATTCTTGCCTTGTTGCACCTAAGAACTGTCAAATTATTTCACTATTTACCTCAAAATCTTCCAAGTATCCTTTCTTCTTTTCTAAGATTTTCAATTAAATTTTATGCATAAGGAATTGGATTGCCATCTTTAGAAAATAACTATATATTAAAATTTTAAAGTATCCTTTAATAGTTGAGATCTGTAATATGTTTATTTAGCCTGATTTTTTTAAAAAGTTGAAATGAGGCATCATACAAAAATAAAAATCCTAAATTGGCTATTTTCTTTTTACAATAAAAGCTTTTTGGTTTGTGTTGAAATATTTGTCACGTTCATAAGTTATAACAGAGTTATCTCATTCTCATTATTTTTACATGAAAATAAGAACAGATGCAGAACCCCACTTCATAAAAATACGCTTGAAATTTTTTAGTTTAATTTTTTTATTAGGGTGACAAAAGTTAACAAAATTATTCAAGTGCAAAATTCTACAATGCATCATCTGTACACTGTTTTGTGTGTCCACCCTGCAAGTCAAGTTTCCATTTGTTCCCCGTATACTCTCCTCCACATCCCCCTCCACCCTTCCCCCTGCAATCACCACGCTGTTGTCCATGTCCACAAGGTTTTTGCTTTATTCTCTTTTTTGCTCAACCCCTCCACCTCCCTCACCCAGCATGCCCCCCGTGACAGCTGTCATCCTGCTCTCTTCGAGTCTGTCTCTATATTGCTTTATTGCCTGATAGTTCATTTTTGTTCATTAGATTCCACATATAAGTGAAATAACATGGTACTTGTCTTTCTCTGACTGGCTTATTTCACTTAGCATAAAGATCTCCAGGTCAGTTTATGGTATCAAAAAGAGTACAATTTTCTTTTTTACAGCAGAGTAGTATTCCATTCCATTTATACTTTGAACATTTTTAGTTCTTTGTTATGAAATAAGATCTTTGTTCGTTCTTCCAGTTTTCTCCTTATTCAACTGGTAAGCCATTGTGTTTTGATCATTTCCCCAATCTAGGATATGAATTCATTTGTATCCCTCCGACACACTGTGACAACGCTGGAGATGTCACTCCACTCCCCTGCAAAGCCAGGCTCACAGGAAGGCCAGGGGGAATGTAAGAGTATTTTACTTGCAGGGCTGCTCTTGAAGACCCAGCAGTTGACTGGGAGACCCAGCAGCTGAATATCATTGATGCAGTTGAGACCCAACCATGACAGAAAAGGGGAACGGGCAGCTGTATCAAGTAAAGAATCTTCAAACTTTTCCTTGTGATCATATTAGGATGGAAGACAGAGTTAAAGCATCCTAACTGTGGCTCACCACTCTATCTCCTTAGTACCTGAATGACAGAAATGACACAGACACCAACGTCCCAGCTCCTTCCAGATTCTAACAGGAGAATTCAAATGGACTCGAGGGAAATAAAGCAGCACAGGTTCTCCATTCTCAGTATTGAAAAACAAATGACAGACCCATGTAGAAATAATCACACTTGAAAACGAACAAAGAAGGCCCTGGCTGGTGGCTCAGTGGATAGAGCGTCAGCCTAGCATATGGACATCCCGGGTTCAGTTCCCAGTAAGGGCACACAGGGGAAGCGACCATCTGCTTCTCTCTTCCCCCTTCTCCTCCTTCTCTCCCTCTTCCTCTACTGCACCCAGTGGCTTGATTCAAGCATGATCCTGGTACTGAGGATAGCTCTGTTGGTCCAAGCACATTAGCCTTAGGCGCTAAAAATAACTAGGTACTATGAGCATTGACCCTAGATGAGGTTGCCAGGTGGATCCCGGTAGGGGTGCATGCAGAAGTCTGTCTCACTATCTCCTCTTCTCTCATCTAAAAAAAAGAAAAGAAATACATATATAGAGAGAGGGAGAGAGAGGAAGAAAGAAAGAAGCAATTTGTGCAAAATGTGCACCTTCTAGGGTCCACACAGTCCCTGCAGATACAAAGATGACAGAGAGACTGCTGGTTATGTGAAGATTCAGAAATACTACAGTTATAGGGTGACAAACAGTCAGAAGGAAGGAGATGAAAAATGTTGAGATATTAAATATCCTAATTTCCTCATAAGTCATTAAGGAAGAGATTCATTAGATATTGTTGCAATGTAGAAAGAGTAAAAATTTAAAATAAACCATAATACAGACTATCTAATAATAACTGTTCTAATAAAAAAATCCCACTGGCCCTGGCCAGTTGGTTCAGTGGTAGAGCGTCGGTCTGGTGTGCAGGAGTCCGGGGTTCAATTCCCAGTCAGGGCACACAGGAGAAGCACCCATCTGCTTCTCCACCCTTCCCCCTCTCCTTCCTCCCTGTTTCTCTCTTCCCCTCCCGCAGCCAAGGCTCCAGTGGAGCAAAGTTTGCCCGGGCGCTGAGGATGGCTCTGTGGTCTCTGCCTCAGGTGCTAGAATGGCTCTGGTTGCAACAGAGCAACGCCCCGGAGGTGCAGAGCATCGCCCCCTGGTGGGCATGCTGGGTGGATCCCGGTCAGGTGCATGCGGGAGTCTGTCTGACTGCCTCCCAGTTTCCAGCTTTGGAAAAATGAAAAGGAAAAAAAAAAGAAAAAAGAAAAAAAATTCCACTGATTAAAATAGAAAGATGTCAAATTGATTATCTGAGAAGGGGGAACCCAGCTATATGTAGATAAATAGTAACCTGCTTTAAAAATAAATAAAAACAAAAAAAATCCACAAAGGAAGTTAAGGTTAAATTTATACCAATTAAATGCAAACAAAAAGTAAGACTTAAAACACCAATATCAAAGAAAGTCATATATGGTAACTTCATACTGATGAAGAGTTAAAGTCTCAGTGGAGATCCAAATGTCATGAACCGTTAGGCATCTAAAAACACTGTATAAAATATATAAAGCAAAACCTTCAGAAATACAAGGAGATAATGAGAAACATAATAATAAGGGATTACTTATATTTAATTTTCTCAATATTTTCCAGACCAAGTAGATAAAATATAAGCAAGGACATTGAGACTACTTCTCTCTATATATTCTAGAGAACACTTTTTCTTTTCAGTCATTTATGAAACTGATGCATTATAAGGCAACAAGTATATCTCCATGAAGTCAGAAAACTAGAAATTATGTAGACCACACACTTTAAATAATAAAATACAAAGAGGCTATAGGCTATAAATAAACAACATCAAAAATATAAACCCCAAGATGAGTATGAAAGGTATGGGTGGAGTCTCAGGTGATTCCTGGGATGTGCTCTGTGTGGCCAGGTAGACAGAGGTGTGGAGGTGGCAGAGTCCCTTTGGGGAGTATGAGATTCGATATGCTTTTGAGATAGTCGAGGGGGGATTTCTTAATACTGGCGTTGAAATATATATCACATGAAAAGTTTGTAGAGGTGTACTTTTGGGAACCACCAGAGTGTAAGGGATAATTAAAACTATGGAAAAACGGAAAATTTTCCCAGGAAGTGACTTGTATTGGTGATCACCCTGATTAAGGATCTAACACATTGTCAGACATGTTCATTCTTTCACTCAAGCCCTTGCGTCCAGTGTGTTCTAAGCACTATAATAGGCACTACAGATACAATTGTAAACATTTAGCCAAACTTAATTTACTACTCCCAAATAAGTTTGGACATGTGTAATTAACTAACAGACTTCTTCACTGAAAAACTAACTGCTCAGTTCCTGTATTCATTTTGCATTGCTGCGTAACAAGTAACAAATTAACGTAGACAGCAGCTTAGAACGAGACTACCCTTTTGTTATCACACAATTTCTAAGAGCCAGGAATGCAGGTACTTCTTAGCTGGTCCCTTTATTCGGGGACTCATAAAGCTACTATCAAGATATCAGTCAGGTTGCACTCTCATACCGAATCCACTTACACCTTACTTAGGTTGCTGACAAAATTTATTTCTTTCCCTTGTAGAACTGAGGGCTTGGCTTCCTGTCGGCTTTCAGCTGGAGGCCACCCACAGCTTCTAGAGGCTACCAGAAATTCCTAGAAGCTGCTAGCAATTTATTGCCAAGTGGCTTTTCCAACATGGCCACTTATTTTTCGAGCCAGTAGGGACAGTCTCTAGAAACTCACTGTATATGCTAATAAGATGCAGTCTTAATATAACACCATCAAGTCATGTTATCACCTTCGCCATAGTTTGTTGCTTAGAAAGTCACAGGTCCCACCTGCATCCTACAGGAGTAGCCATAAGGGCGTGATCCCAGGAAGCAGAGATCAAGGGGGCAGCTTAGAGTGTGTCCTACAGGGTCTTCAGATGTCACTGTGCATATTTTCATAACCAGGAAGTCCATGCAGCATGCAGCATGTCCCAACATTTCTGACTGGAAACACTGGGCTTCCAAAAAAAACAGTCTGGGAAACGCTAACAGGGGAGGCAGTAGCCCCACAGAGAACAAACACATCTGAATTTCTGTTCAGTTTCACTTGCCTCTTCTTCCCCTTGCTATTCCTCTACAGATACAGAACCATTACTTATATGACTTTATTAAAGTCCAAATGATACAAATCAAGTATCATCATTAAAAAGTTGTGTTTCTCATTGCTCAGTGGATTTATTGCTTACCACTAAAACTGAGTTTATTCCAGCCTTTTTATGTATTCTATATATGTATAACATTTTATTATTACATTAACAATAAGAGCTCCAGCTGCCCTTTGCCATAATTTTTTTAGCACTTTACTTTTATTTATTTATTTTTAAAATTAATTTTAATGGGGTGACATTGATAAATCAGGGTACATATGTTCAGAGAAAACATCTCTAAGTTAATTTGACAATTGATTATGCTGCATTCCCATCACCCAAAGTCCAATTGTCTTCCGTCACCTTCTAACTGGCTTTCTTTGTGCCTTTCCCCTCCCCCAACCCCCTCCCCTTTGCCATAATTTTTCACGAAGAATATTTCAGTATGAATTAGTGAGGCCTAGGTTCCCAGTGGTCCCAGTCTTTCTTGAGCTTCTGTCCACAGTTTCTCAAAAGAACTCAGACACCGTGGACCAGTCTTGGGAACAGAGACCATGCCGCTCTCTACTTTTCCGGAAGCAGTGATCTGGTTCTTCTCCCTCCTCCCCGGTAAACCAATTCCTGCCGCTAGACATTTCCAGGCTTCTGGTTCAACCGACGCAACAGACTCACGCTTGTTAAAATCCTACGTACTTGACTCAGCTGATATCTTCCTATACTATTTCACCACTGCAATGCTGGTGGTTGAGGCCGGCAGGTTCTCACTGAATTCAGGCAAACGGTAGAGAAACTGCAGAACCGGAAAGTGTCAGACCGGACTCATTTATTGGGAGCTCGCTAAGATAGGTAAGGGAATAAACAACAAAAGGAAAAGTGCTAATAAACAATGGAAAGCCTGCTTTTTGCAGTAAAGGGTAAGGGAGCAGGAAGACCACACCTCACAGTGGCGGGAGAGCAATCTAGGAGAATTGCCACCTAGGGAAGCACCCACAGCCTAACACAGACCACACACTCGTGGCGCTGCCACGTGCTCACGCATTAATCAGCAAAGTCCTTGCAGCTGGTAAACCAGCGAGTAAGTCTAACGCAGGTGTTTTCCCCACAACCACCTTCAGTAGCTTTGTCATTTCAACTGTGACCATCTCTTCTGCAGACACAACAAAAAAATGCACCGGACAAAGGTAAATAGCCAAGGATTAATTTCTTCAGGGCTTTGCAATAGAAAAAAGACACTGAACTCAACTCCACTAAAACAAAACACAAAAGAGTTTTTAGATGTGGATAGGAGCAGTGGAAAAACACTGGAGAGCCAACACCCCCCCCCCCCCCGCACCATTAGCAGGGAGTTTGATCAAAGGGATGTGTTGAACACAGCGCATTATTCCTGAGTTGGCAATGTTTTTCCCTGTGATTAGGCCATCTGTGTTTACTAATTGGCACCCTGGAAGTTAGGCTCTCACCCTGCCAGTAAAGACTGGGAGATAGGGTGCTGTATCTTTTTGTGTTTACATTTCAAAGAGATGGTTTCCAGGTCTTATGATAGACATTGCTGCATTGTAAAACTGACAAGAGGCTTTTAAAAACGTTTACATCCCGAAAGGACAAGGAAAGAATTTACAATGACAGGTTTTCTAATGTAAATGCAATATACAGATGATATATCAGAGAAAGGTACCCTTTGGAACCTATATAATTTTGTTAACCAACGTCATCCCAATAAATTTAATTTACATACAAGTAGAAGCAAACATCAGCATAATAATGTAAAATAATATAAAACAAAAAGTAAAGTAAACGATCTAAGAGAGGTCAGGGTTTAGAGACAAAAAATAAACCTGTATAGAGATTAGCCAGGTTGGAGGAAATGATAAAGACAGCTGGGTCAACAGGACACTGGCCAGGGTCTTCCAGAAATCAAGGATCCCAATCAGAGGAACTCTCCCCACATGCTGCCACAAGGACCAGTCATAAAATAAAGCCCAACAGCTGAATATTTAATGGGCCCTTCGAAATCATGACGCAGAACAACACTGATGGAGTGGGCTGGAGCAGTCCATGTCTCACCTTACCTTCAGCCCAAACCCAGTGCTTTCCACCTGGCAGCCAAGAGCGGGAGGAATTGATGGGAAGGACGCCAGTGCTCTAGGCTTGGCCGCATGACCTGTTCTGCCAGCAGCAGGTACACAGAGTAGAGAAGAGAGAGAAGGGAGAGCCACCCACAGGTCTGTGTTCATTAATGATTCCCCTCACTAGCAAACATGCATCAACCTGGCCAATACATCAATAACTCTTCCTCCATAGGCAAGGCATGGAAGAGGTTGAAGGTTAGGAGAGCAATGAAGAAATCTTTAAGAACTTGCTAAACGTAGGCCATGAATTTATGAAATAAAATATTTCTGCAACTAAAACAAAAATTTGAAAGATCTGTAAGAACTTCTTTGGTTCAAACATGCTATGCAGTATATACCTCCCTGTATTTACCTACCCCTTCCATTGTGTTTGAATTTTATTTTGTTCACTATTCCTTAAAAAATAACTGGTGTATGATTTGGATCCCACGATTCATTGGAGTTTTGTGATTTTTCTGATTTTGTAGAAATGGGAATTTATCAAAATCCTTATCTAGTCTGACCAATATGTACACTAGGGAAATAGAGAAAACTGTTTTGCACCTTGAGAATCACATAGATGTGTAGCAACTAAGATAGTCTATTGCATTGAAATTCTAACTTAATGTGTTTTTCCCAATGAATATATTTCCTATTCTAATTTTCCTCCTTGAAACACCTGACCATTCAAGCCACAACTGAATATCAGCTGAACATCTGGGCATAGCTTCCAGAAACCGTAGCAGCTGAGTGAGATGGAGTTGTTTGTAATCATGTTAGATGTGCGAGGCATTTCTTTGAGGTTCGTAATATCTGCAGCAAAAGATCTTGATTGAGGCAAAATTAGAGATGGACATTGCAAAAACAGTTAACTCTTGGGTAATTTTCTTGGTAAATTTAGCATACTTGAAGACACAGGTTTCAAAGTGGTCTTTGAACTTGGTGTGAAAGAAAAGGTTGAAGCATCCAACTGTAGTTTTGGGATAAATGTTACTCTCCCAATGCCAAAAGATATTTTTGCCAAGTTTTTTCAGGCATATCATTTGGATATATGTTATTTTAATTTGACTGAATATATTCTGAATGAGCCTGTAATACTGGGTTAGTATAGGTTATGGAGAAAGACTGCCTGGGTCCTAAGGGCAGCTTTTCCTCCCCTAAAGTGGTATAGGGCAGTGGTTTTCAAACTTTTTACACTTGGGGACCAGTGAAAATAGGAGAATAATTTTGGGGACTGCTAAGGCATAAACGATCCTAAGCATAAGCAAATTCAACTAAGATAATTGGGTCTATAATCTTTCTAGAACACCAGGGAGGTTAACTCTTTCGCAAACCGGCAAAAAAATTCTGGCAGACTAGTCCACAGAGCAGCGATTGAAAAACACTCATCTAGGGCAAGCTTTTTATCTCCTCTTTACCTCATTTTCATCAAGTAAAATGGAAACATAGGAAGAGAGAGAGAGCACGCGTGAGAAGGGGGAGGGGAGGGTTAGAAGTAGATGGTTGCTTCTCCTTTGTGTCTTGACTGAAAATCGAACCTGAAACTTCCACACACCAGGTCAACACCTTACCACTGAGCCAACCGGTCACAGCCCCAGGAATGTTTCTGAGGGCTTTGATGATCCATTGTCCTCATTATGGATGATGCAAAGCCCTCTGTTCTAGATACAAGGACGGTTTCTCATTTTGCCCTTGCCAGCTCTTATTCGCTGAGACCTTGTTGATATTATTCCAGCTTTAAATTTCTTAAGAAGCAAAAGAACCTCCCTGGTTTTCCTGTAGCCTTCAACTTCATATTCAACCACAACGGGAATTCAGAAACTTCCTCAGTACGATGACCTTAGACACACCCAGTGCTGCTAAGGCTGAGACAGTCAGGGCAGCACAGATGGCATATCTTTTTTATGTTGGGTTTACTCTGCAGTGGCAATGGTGCCAAGTGCTGGTTGGTGCAAACATGGCCCCCACAACATATTTCCAAAAGCATCTTGGCCAGAACAATGAGTTCCCAGACCTGAACTCTGGAAATCTGAGCCACAGCTCTGCCAGCCCCTCAAGACTCAGCATGGTTTGATGACCTGACAGTTCATGGACATCACAGGGGCTATTGTAGATAGCAGATGTCTATTGGTTTTTTTGACTGTTTGTTTTTTATTCAGTTTTAGAGAAAGGGGAGAAAGAGAGGGAGGGAGAGAGAGAGAGAGAAGGGTAAAGGAGCAGGAAGCATCAACTCCCATATGTGCCTTGACTGGGCAAGCCCTGGGCTTTGAACTGGCAACTTCGCATTCCAGGTAGATGCTTTATCCACTGCACCACCACAGGTCAGGCAGCAGACATCTGTTTTTGCCCAAGTTAGTGTAAACAAAGTTCACAGTATCTGGTCAAAAGGGAGCCTAGAACACAGTAGGCAAAGTCACATTTTTGCCAGATGATTCCCACTTTTGGAGACATGATATCAGTGGATTGAACACTAACTGTGGCGTGGAAAAGAGAGGGCCATGCTCTCTTCAGCCCACTGGCTCCCACAGGAAAAGATTCATGTCTTTGGTCCCAGCTGATTACATTTCATTGAACAATCTAGAGTGAAATTATTTTGTCCTCATATGACTGATAATATGCTTATATGGTCAGTGTAAGAACTACTGTAGATTTTGAACTCCCCAAGAAGTCTTTGAAAAGCAAACATAATACAGCTAGATCCAATTCTAAGTGCAGAGAAATTACTAATTTAAAGTGATTTTTCAAGGGCATCAGTTAAAGTTCTTCGATAGTGTCCTATTCAAATATTTTTTTCCTTTTCTCTCTTTCTCCCTCCCTCTTTCCCTTCCTTCCTTCATAAATTATTCCCTCCTACTTAATGCTAAAATTCCAAAGGGCATACAAATTCTGCATATGAAAATGGAAGTATTTTGCTTAGTACATCTCTGTGTGTCCATTAGCCAGTGTTATTGAGAAGTTGCTGTATCATCAATTTAACCTGCATGCTCTAGAGCAGTGTTGTCTAATATCTTAGCTGTTAGCAAGATGATGCTATTTAAATTTAAATTAATTTAAGTCAAATTAAATTATATTAAAATGCAGTTCCTCAGTTGCCCCAACAGTCCCAACTGGTTGGAGGCTGCAGTACTGGATCACGCAGACACAGAACATTGCCACCATCACAGAAAACTCTTCTGGAAAGCACCGCTCTAGGAGAAACTAAAGGTATGAATCTCAGTTCTTGCCCTTAAAGATGTCTTTAAGAAAATAAGACTTATATACATAAAGCCATAGGTCAGCAGTGTGTAGACAAGTGGACAGTTACCTGTGAAGACATAGGAGAACTGACTCTTCATTCTTTGGGACATATGTCACAATTTTGGAGGTTAAGGAAAAGGTGAAGGCAAAATTACAAAAACAAACAAAATGAACAAAACTGTTCCACTACTCTAAGGCAGTGGAAGGTGCCCTGATGAAGAAGTTGATTAAATGCCTTTAAGCATAAAACTCAGTATTTCAACTGGATCTGTGTGAAACTAATAATCATAAAGGTATATATAGCTCAGCAGTAGGAAGATGCTTTTATGTCTAGCAGGCATCATCTGGCCAAACTGAAAGGAATTAAGGAAGATGGATGAACACGATAATGCTTCATATCTTTGAGCACACACTCTACTGTGAAAACTACCACCTTGCAAATTAAGGGATAGCTAGTAAAATGTTTCTTTAACTCTTTGTGAGATTAGAGCCTGTTTAGAAATTACTATCGTTGAGAATCAATATTGGCTCCTGGGAGATGTGTATATATATGTGTGTGCTGTGTCTAATTCAACAAGTATCTGTGGAAAAGCCAAAGGTTAAAGAAGTATCTAAGTGATGTGGACCCTGAGTCTTGGAAGAGTACTAAATTTGAAGAGCCCATCCCTCCACTGGAAATTCATGCAGAACTTGAAAAGCATAGGCTATCACCAATGGTTTTGCTGGTGTTTCCAGGGCATTATTTTAGAAATTATTTAGAAAGGGGGAAACACACTATTTGGGTAGTGGGGGTGGATAAGGGCTCAAAGTGCATTAAGCACACATAAAAGTTGGCCTGAATTTGAGATTTATTTCTTCTTGGATATTTTGTGATATTAAATAGCCCAAGTGTGGATTATACAATAATCTCCTGGTTGGGTTGGAGCCTATTTGCCCAATGAATAAAGTCTGACATAATTATAAGCAATTTTACTTTCAAATTTATAAGAAAGTGCCTTGGCCCTGGCCGGTTGGCTCAGCGGTAGAGCGTCGGCCTAGCGTGCGGAGGACCCGGGTTCGATTCCCGGCCAGGGCACATAGGAGAAGCGCCCATTTGCTTCTCCACCCCTCCGCCGTGCTTTCCTCTCTGTCTCTCTCTTCCCCTCCCGCAGCCAAGGCTCCATTGGAGCAAAGATGGCCCGGGCGCTGGGGATGGCTCTGTGGCCTCTGCCTCAGGCGCTAGAGTGGCTCTGGTCGCAACATGGCGACGCCCAGGATGGGCAGAGCATCGCCCCCTGGTGGGCAGAGCATTGCCCCTGGTGGGCGTGCCGGGTGGATCCCGGTTGGGCGCATGCGGGAGTCTGTCAGACTGTCTCTCCCTGTTTCCAGCTTCAGAAAAATGAAAAAAAAAAAAAAAATGGAAAAAAAAAAAAAGAAAGTGCCTTATATCTTGAAGTTACCTGAACCTAGAATTATTTCCTGAGACAACCTTAGCCCCTGGAGATTCAGATTCTATGACCTGGGAACAATTTTAGCCTCTAAGTGGCTCGCTGAGTTACTGCTAGACTGCCGCGTTAGGTGTTAGTGGAATTGTTGATGAAGTGTACAATGCGGTGCATTTTTAAAATTATTGTTGCAGGGAAAGTGTTCCAACATTACATTTGTGTCAGCTGATGCAGCATAATGCAAATGTTTTCTGCTTGTCAGTGGCAGGTTTCATTTCTTCAAAAATAACTCTATTTCTTGTAGGTTTCTGGTATTTTCATGATCCTTGCCCTTGTATGATATTGTATGCTCACAGCAGATGCTCAGTGACTCCCTTATTCTAACTTGTCCTTCTCTAACTCTAGCAGATGAAAGTTTCAGTATCATCTGAAATCCCAGGATTAAATAAACTAGGTAAATTAGAGAGAAATCAGCAGGTATGTAGAAAGCAAACATCTCTAAATCCTACAGGAGATAATTTTAACATTCCCTACCATATTTCCATTGTCCTTTATCATTTTAAAATTCTTTGACTTGCATTACACTACTGGATTGTCCCTCACGCCAGGTTGGGAATAATATATTAGAATAGAAAGAGCATGGACTTTGGAATCAGGATTGGGCTGAAATCTAAACTTTGAAAATTAATAGTGAAAGGCAGAAACCACCAGATGAACCAAAAACATGAGGCTAGTGTGCTCCAAAAGGAAAATTTATTTTAAAAGCACTTGATGTAAGTGGGATAAGACCAGCAAAAGGGTGTCAGCCCTGAGCTACAGGAGGGAGCATTAGATATAGGGGTTCAGGCATTTGCTGGCATGGGTTACCTGCACCTGGACCTACTTAGATTAGCATATCGGGGTTGGTTGCCTTGGTTACAGACTGTCTCCCTTTCCAAAGCCTCAGGCCCCTCATGATGGCCTTGTCTCAAGGACATTTTTAAGAACCTTCCCAGGGTGAGGGAGGAGTTGCTTAAGAGGAAGAGGAGGTTAGGCAGGGAAATGTTTACTGAAGAAGTTGCCCTAAATGGGAGTTGGATGAGGGGAAATTGAGTTTTAAAGGAACCAATTTAACCCTAACAAATAGATGTGAAGTTAAGTTTTTTCACCAGTTTTAAAAACAAAAAGACAATAAGGACAACTCAATTCACAGAGTTGCAAAGACCAAATGAGCTACAATATCTGAAAACACCTGATATATTTATACATTCTTTCTATTTTACAGTTAGCTCAGAGAATTCAGTTTATTGATTGATGCCATACAATAAGAAAGATCTAACTCAGGTAATTTTATTCTCAACAATTCTTTTTGGTTTTATATTGATTGCAAAATTATTCCCAAGTATTTTCTGTTAAATCACACATTGTGGTAGTTTGGCATTGTGTGAAAACAAGCTGAGATCAAAAATTTATTTTTTAATTGGCAGTTTGAATATACCAATTCAATATGGATAATAAGTGAACGATTATTCGCTGGCCTGTCCATGAAGGAGACTTCGAGTCTCTGGGGTGGCGAGGCAGGGGTGCAGGACGGGTGGCCTGCTGCCACTGCTGGCCAGGCATCCCTTCTGGGGACACCTGGTCTTCCTCATCACAGTCATCTACTCCCGTGGGAATACTGAGACAATTGAGCTACCTGACATTTCAGATAGAATTCAAATAGCAATTTTCAGGAAAGACATTAGTGCCTCAAATACCATTAAGTAAAATAAGGTCGATGTGTCAAAAGCCAAATTTATCCAATTCTCCCCCAAATTCACTCTTCTTCCTGACTGCCCATTTGGAGCTCATATTTTGGGATTACAGCTATTTATAATGTTGGTGAACCGCCTCGGTTCTGGAAAGCCCTTCCGTTTAGACATGCTCAGAGTTTGGGAGTGATGTGCAGAGGCCACAGAGAAGGGAAGCCTGGCCCCACACACAGAATGAACGCGCCTGGCCAGAGCAAAACGGGAGGGCAGCTCCTTCCTAACTTCCCATTTGCCACTTTTCTTTCCTGAGAGGACGTCGTCATCACCAAGGCTGAAGGGCTTGTGTTCATCTTCCGCTCTTTCCCATCCTGACCAGTCGTTCGGTCATTGATGAAGTCCTACGGCCACCGCTGATGCTGTCTCTCCTCCCGTTCCCATCTGCCCCGGGCTGTGCCCTCATTGCTGAAACAGCCCCAGAGCGGCTCTTTCCTCCTTCGCATCTAGCCTTGATGCTCTGCGGAGTGATCTTCAAATAGGTCAGATTTAGTCGTTTTCCCACGCCATCCCCTCCCTCCCCAGAATCCTGTACTGACTCCCCGTCACAGAGGGATGAGTACAGTTCTTCCCCTTTCAGGTCCTACAGCATCTTCCCTCAGCGCTCAGGGGCGGCCCCTTCCATGGTTCTCCTGCCTGATGCTCTAGCCGACCGGACAGCCTCTCTCCAGCTCACCTCTTTCCTGCCTCTGCGTCTGGGGGCTGTTCCTTTCTGTCAGCCCCACGTCTAGAAATACTAGGTCTTTCCCAAATCACCCTAAATGTCAACTCTGTCATGACTCTTGACTTGACTGCCCAGACTGAATAAGGTCACTTTTTCATTTGACTCAGCAGTTCCCTCCCTCCGTGCTGTGGTGCGCGTCTACGGCAGTTTTACATGCAACTGTACAAAATGTATGTAGCTTGTAATAGTTGTTTTTGTGTCTAAATCCCTAACAGCTCTCTACTGCTTGAAATAGACAGTCCTATTTGTATGTCCTATAGCCTTTTAACATGGCACCTCTCACATAACAGGAACTCCACAGATGTTTTTGTAATGAAAATAGGAGATATCCTGCTGGTGTAAAGCCAATACAAACTATGTATTTGGGGTTTTTTTTTTTAGTCTCACAATCTTTATTTTAGGGTTTTTGCCTGTGTTTGTGAGCATTGATGTACACATCTATGGTAGAAGGCATACTTTTGATATTATTACATTTGGGGTCACTACCTATCCGTGATCTGTTGCACAGATAGGATGGTTTTGTTGACAGCAGAAATACTAGCAAATAAGAAATATAAATCTAGTAAGTTATTTACATATGAAGGTGAAAGGATTAATGTACAATAAGTGAGACTAAGAGCCAAAATGTGTGGATTGATTAGTTTATTAATTTTACTTGAATAATTTACTGACCTATCAAAAAAACCAGTTTCAGTGATATCTAATTTATTTAAATTTAGTGAGGTCACATAGTTAACATTATATAAGTTTCAGCTATCAGGAAAATTGGAAAGCCACATGCATAAGAACAAAAGTAGACTGCTGACACCATACACAAAAATTAACTTGGTGGTGATTTATTTTTTCATGTATGTTTTACAGATTTTATGTGCTTTGAAACAGTATAATACAAAGGTAAGGCAACAGCACTATTATTTCCTAGTTAAGAGTTATAGAATTAGGCCCTGGCCAGTTGGCTCAGCGGTAGAGCGTCAGCCTGGTGTGTGGAAGTCCTGGGTTGGATTCCTGGTCAGGGCACACAGGAGGAAGCGCCCATTTGCTTCTCCACCCCTCCCTCTGTCCTACCTCTCTATTTCTCTCTTCCTCTCCTGCAGCCAATGCTCCATTGGAGCAAAGTTGGCCATGGGCACCCTGCGGATGGCTCCATGGCCTCCACCTCAAGCGCTAGAATAGCTAGGCTGCAAAGGAGCAATGGTCCAGATGGGAAGAGCATCGCCCCCTGGTGGCATGCTGAGTGGATCCCGGTCCGGCATTTGCGGGAGTGTGACTGCCTCCCTGCTTCTAACTTCAAAAAAAAAAAAATACCCCCCCAAAAAATGTTATTGATTTACAGTTTTTTTTTCAAGATTAGAACCACCTACTTCCCTGTTCAATTTAATCTAAAAATTATAGAGTATAGGTTAATCCTGAGAAGTGAGAATAGGGATGTGTGTATATAATGTCTAGTTTATGGACCAAAAAACCCCATATAAATACTAGTGGGCAATCTAAAGTATAAAACAAGAAATAATTATAGAATAGAAAGACAAATTTATTTCCTGGTTGAATTATTGATAGGAAAGAAATACCAAAAAATGCCAGAATTAAAATATTAACAATTTCAAAAGATTTGGTTTTATCTGTTCTAAGTTCCTTAAACTATACTTTTTGTTTGAATTGGTATTTTAGTAGTCTCTTTAACCTGGATCTTATAAAGTTATTCACAAATTGTGATCCTTGAACTTTGCTATTTAAGCTGAGCATTTATAAAATGATAATATCTATGCATTTTATTTATAACATTAATTAACACTTTGCTTTTGCTATATAATAAAGTCCCATTAGTCCAGCTATCAGACTTCTGCCAAACACAAGGATATAATAAGCATGGGTCCAAAAAGAGACAATAAAACAAATAGCATCTGGTTTCTAAGAAATTAGCTGCTATAAGCACTTTGCTCCATATGAGAACAGAACTCAGATGAATTTGTGTAAGAGATCAGATGGCAATTTGGATGAGCCAGATCTTGTGCCGCCTTCTAAATTAACAATAGCTTCTAACAGCTAAGAAAAAGTCAAACGTATAGATGAGTTCTCATGTATATATTTATAGTCACATAATATATATTTAATATAACATTTAAACAATACACAAGACATTTAAATGTTCTTAGAATCTAATGACATGCACCTGTGAATATGCACACACATAAAAAGTGTAAATCTAAAACACATAGGAAGCACACTTCCTCCTTTTCCATCTTATCCACATCTCATCTTCCTTCAGCATGCTGATTAAGTCGCAACAATCCTATGACATAATGTCTGAGAAGTCTAGTCCACACAACTGACTCTTGAGCCCCAGGAACTTATTTTTACACAATTAGAAACTTCACATGACAGCCATTCTCTGATGTCAGTTAGTATCTATAATTTAGCATTTGTTTCTGTGCTTGAAGTTGTCCTTGTCAGTAATTCTTGCCTGTATTTCATGTTTCTATTACAAGACTCTATTAATATTATGAATGATAACCCTATCATACTTTCTTGGCACCTCGTGATAATTTTTGTAGTGCTAGAATTACTAATTAACAAAAAAGCAAGCATGGTCTGTATAATGTATTTTATATTCCAGTAGAATAGCTAATGCAGCACAGATATGATACAAATCTTCCACCAGATTGGATTATATTTCGATAACTAAGATGCCTTTGGAGTCTCCATCAAAATCTCTTTGAATAAGCTAAGTGACTTTTCAATGTAAGTCTTTAAAATATACAAACAGTATATATATTAATTTAGAAATATTTGCCATAAAAATGGTAAAATATAATTTTTCTAAACACATTTCTGTTCTGTCCTATATAAGCCTTTTAAATCATGCTTTAACACAACAAGTTTTTATATTGATTTTTATTTTTTAGAAAGTACTTCTTTTAAAGCCTAAAATAGATTCTTCTCAATGGGACATCTTTCTCATTCCAAACATATTACAAAATACAGGGGTTTTCCTCTACCTTGTATTTAAAACTTCATTTACCTTGAATTTACATACTCCCCAGAAGTACAATGCCCACTGTAGATCATTGTCACTTTATTATTAAAGACAATTAGGTGTATGGTTAGGGAAGACATCTCTGAGAACATGACATGTGAACTGATATCTGAATAATGACAAAGAGCCAGCCACATGGAGATCTTTGGAAAGAGTAGGCCACAGAGAAAGGACAGTGAAGACAAAGGCCCTGTGGTAGGTAAAACTGAACATGCTCATGGAACTGAAAAGCCAGGCAGAGTAACTGAGGTTAATGAACATGCAGGAGCATAGCTTACAGTGAAGGTGGAGAGGTAAGTAAGAGAGAGAGAATGCAGATGTTTTGTGGACTTCCAGCTTTGTGAGTTAAGTCTATGTCCAGTGATGCTTAGGCCTTTGGCAAATTCAGGCTCACAAGACTGAGAGCATCATACTCTACCCCGTGCTCAAGGCTCCTGGATGCAGGATTAGAAACTGCCTGGCTGACCTGTGGTGGCGCAGTGGATAAAGCATCAACCTGGAAATACTGAGGTTGCCAGTTCGAAACCCTGGGCTTGCCTGGTCAAGGCGCATATGGGAGTTGATGCTTCCTGTTCCTCCCCCCTTCTTTCTCTCTCTCTCTCCTCTCTATAATGAATAAATAAAATCTAAAAAAAAAAAATTATTTGCCTGACCTGTGGTGGCGCAGTGGATAAAGCGTCAACCTGGAAATGCTGAGGTCGCCGGTTCGAAACCCTGGGCTTGCCTGGTCAAGGCACATATGGGAGTTGATGCTTCCAGCTCCTCCCCCCTGCCTCACTCTCCTCTCTCTCTGTCTCTCTGTCTCTCCTCTCTAAAATGAATAAATTAAAAAAAAATTAAAAAAAAAAAAGAAACTGCCTGGCACTAACAGCAGAGCAGACTGGTCACTTCATTACACTTACAAGAGAGATTCAATTATATGTCCTACTGGAATCATTTTTTATGTAAGTCTAAAAACTGAAATGAATTCATATGACAAAATCCATGTTATAAACCTTCTGTTTCCAAGAACACCTTTTTAAAATTATATATTGCATGTACTTATTATTTTCAATCAAACATGGGTCGCAATCAACCCTTCCACTCTGGATTTGGAATAGCAAGTTGGGGATATGTCTGTGGGATACTTCTGCTTAAGAAAATTTGGAGCTGGCTATATTGAGTGTAGCCTCTATCAGCAGATACTTTTGCAATGATTACAACAAAGCAGCACAGTATAATTTGATTTGAAAAAAAAGTCAATTCCTTTAGCCCAACATATGACAGAATGTCATTTTGATTAGTGTCCTCTTAGGCACATTCAGGCTGCTTAATTTCAGCAAAGGATGGCCAGAATATACCTTTAAGTGAGGAAATTTCACAGAACTTATATACTGCTATCTTAGCACAAGTAGCATTATTTTAAGAACACTATATCACCCTCTGCCAAGGACTTTACATTCTGTGCCCTGCCAAGGCAGGCTGCTGGTAAATGGGGTGAATATGCAATGAGATCGAGGAGAATGGGTGCAAAGTGAGTCAGGCCCTGACTGGGTGGCTCAGTGGATAAAGCATCCACCTGGTGAGCCAGAGGTTGTAGGTTTGACCCCCAGTCAGGGCACGAATGAGAAGCAATCAGTGGGTACACAACTAAATGGAACCACCAAGTAAAACTAACTGATGCTTCTCTCCTACCCCCTTCCTTCCTATCTCTCTCTCAAAATCAATCGAAAATTAAAAAAAAAAAAAAGGTTGAAAGGCCAGGTTTTAAAGGAAGGCTCTGTCTCCTCCTAATTTTGCAAATGGGAACTAATATTATATCAGTTTCAGTTTTCTGATCACAAAAAGGAATTAACAATAATATTCCAAATTTTAATGAACCATGAGACACTAGAGTACATAATTCAATGCAAAATAAATTTGAAAATAAAGATAATATATAATTTTCCAGGAAAATTTGAATTAAAAAATAAGATTTAATGAATTAGAAGATTTAATAAACCAATTCTGACAGAAGATCAGTTTGTCAGAGTACCCCACCAAAATCATAGGGCTCAGATGGTTTCACTGAGAAATTTTGCCAAACGTTCAAAAAGCCAGTAATTTGCAATGTTATTTAGATTGCTTCAAGGAATAGTAAGAAAAAACTACCAAAAATTTTGTGTACAGTGAATATAACATTAATTAATTCCAGAATGTGATCATTTTAGATAGCAGGAGGACATTATAGACCAATATCACTTATGCCTAACAATGAAAAAAAAAACCAAAGAAACGCTCCAAGTGCAATGTTAGGAAAAAGTATATAACAGCACTGAAGAATAGTAGTACATCTAGAAATAGCAAGATTATTGTAGGAATGCAAAGGTGATTCAACATTAAGTAATCTATTAAGTTAATCATATTATAGATGAAAAAAAATATCTTGATCTCAAAAGTCATTTGACAAGGTTCAATAAAAATTCTTGATTAAAAACACTTAATGCACTAAGAATTCATAGACACTTCCTCAACATAATATCTATTTCAATCCAAAAGCTAACATTTATACTGGCAAATAGCAGCAATATCTCCATTAAAGTAATTAATAAAAAAAAAGTATCGACTCTCAATACACTGTTTGGAATTACTAGATAATAAAATTAAATAAGAGAAAAACAAGTAGATAGAAAAATCAGAATAGAAAAATTAAGACTCTCAGTATATGTACAATGTGTACTAAATAAAAGACAAAAAAGAATTTTAAACTGCTTAGGTTGAAAACAGGTACTTTGGTAAGGTAGTATATATGAAATATACAAAAAACAGTATGATTTTAATATGACTAGTATGATTTTAATATGACTAGTATGATGTTGATAATGATATTGAAATCATCAGTACAAACAGTGAGAAGATATAACTGGAAAAAATTTTATATGCAATAGCAACAGAAAAGATAAAATACCTAGAAATAAACAAGAAATATTAAAGATCCATATAAATAACTTTAATCCATTTCTTAATAATACAAAAGATAATTTGGATAAATACATTCAATATAATAAAATAGGATCACAATAAAAATATAATGTGGTCTCAATAAATCTCCCAAAGAGTTTTTTTTAGTCAAATTCTAACTCTATTTAAGAAAATAAACAGATAGAGATAAGTATAAAAAAAGGACAATGACAGAGATTAGTCATATCATGTACTAAAACATGTAATATCCTCTTTATATTTAACACAATGTAATAAAGGAACAGACAGTAATTCATACAATAGATCAAAATGTAATCAGGAGTTCAGTATATAATAAAAATGGCATCTCAAATCAATGACAAAATAACGCTTTATCCAATAAATCATGTTGGCACAACTGGATAGTTTTCTAAAAAAACCTGAGCTTCATACTATAGACCAGCACAAATTCCAAATGGAATAAACATTTAAATATCAAAAATGAAATTATACATGTAATATGAATTAACTAATTTATATCCTCAGATGGGTAAGGGACTTTCAAAATATGACTGAAAGTCCAGATGGCGTAAAAGAGAAGATGCAGAGATTTGATACATAAGAGCAAAAACTTCTGTGTGGTAAAACAAAGTCAAAAGATAAATGACAAATAGGTGGAAAAAAATGTAATTGATATCTAGACATTAACTAGTTTCTCTAGTTATATATAAAATGAACACAGAAATTAGTTCATAGAAGACTAACAGTCCGATAGAAAAGTAGACCAAGAAGGTGAAGAGAGCTCATTAAAAAAAGGAAGAATAAAGACATAAAATATAAAATTGCTTATTCTCATTTATTAAAAAAAGGAAATGCTAAAAAAACTATACTATGATACTATTTTCCATTTAGTAGACAAGCAAAAATTCAAAAGCCTGATGATGCTTGTCTATGAAAAGGTCATGGGATACTGATGCTTTAAGACGTTACTGGTGGGGGTACAAAGTATGCCATAAGGAAAAAAATTTGGTAATACCTATCAAAATGCAAATGCCCATTCTCTTTGACGGCACAATTTCATATGTACAAATGTATCCTACAGATATATCCATACACGGTTAAAGTGACTTATGTACAATACAGCCATTGTCATATTGTTAGTAATAGCAAAAAATAGAAAAAAATAAATTATTTGTCAATCTTGAACTGATTAAATAGATGAGTTGAAATGATAAAATGGAATACTGTGCCACTGAGCCTCAGTTGAGACCTCAGCACCAACTGGCACCTTGATTAGAACTTTGCAGAGGACCCAGCTAACCCACACTTGCACTCCCGAACTCCAGACACTGAGATGATAATCAATGTGTGTGGCTTAACAAGATGGTTCGGCCCTGGCTGGTTGGCTCAGTGGTAGAGCGTCGGCCTGGCATGCAGAAGTCCCGGGTTCGATTCCCGGCCAGGGCACACAGGAGAAGCGCCCATCTGTTTCTCCACCCCTCCCCCTCTCCTTCCTCTCTGTCTCTATCCCTCCCGCAGCAGCCAAGGCTCCATTGGAGCAAGGATGGCCCGGGCACTGGGGATGGCTCCTTGGCCTCTGCCCCAGGCGCTAGAGTGGCTCTGGTTGCAACAAAGCGACACCCCGGAGGGGCAGAGCATCGCCCCCTGGAGGGCAGAGCATCACCCCTGGTGGGCATGCCGGGTGGATCCCGGTCGAGCGCATGCAGTAGTCTGTCTGACTGTCTCTCCCTGTTTCCAGCTTCAGAAAAATACAAAAAAAAAAAAAAGATGGTTCCACAGAGAGAAACGAATATTGATGGAGGGCTTTGTGAACCATAAGGCTATAATCACTCTTTTATAACCCGTTTTCTCAGCATCTCACACGCACGTCTAAGCTTGCCTGATGTTATATCCATGAAGGGACGTGGATCAGGCACTATTTCCCAAGGCAACAGCTGGGAGAAGCAAGAACATCGGTCTACAGCCTTTCTCATTAAAATTTTTAGAATATTTTTTATAACTTAAAACGGCTATTCCCACATCAGATCTACTCCTTTGCACATACATCTGCTAAAAGGAACCTCCTGTCTTTCATTTTCCCTTTCTGGTGCCTTTGAAACTGATAAGAGGGGTGGAACAAACAGAGGAATTGACCATTTTAGGCTGAACTAGAACTGGAAGCACCTTCCACAACATCATTTTTTTGTCTGTGGCCAGAAAATAGTTTCATTTCATTCTTATTCTTGAGTGATAGCTCATACTGTTTATACAAATTTAGGTTGACAGTTATTTCTTTTTCAGTGCTTTGAATATACTAATATACCATCACTTGGCTTCGACTGTTGCTGTAGAGAGGTCAACCATATGCAAATGATTATTCCATCATAGGTCAAGTGTCCTCTTATCACCTCCATCCCTTCACCCCCCATCCCAGCTGTTTTTAGGATCTTCTCAGTGCCTTTACAGTTGGAATATGACATGTCCAGTGTGGATTTCCATTTCCTTTGATGATTATGCTTGGTGTTTGTTAGCTTGTCTTAAATCTGAAGAATATAATTTTGTATTGATTCTGGAAAATTCTGAGCCACTAACTTTTCAAATGTTTCTTCTTTGACATAATCTTTTTCTCTCCTTCTGAAACTATTGCTAAATATATGAGACCTTATTATTTCTTTTATTTTGTTCATATTTTCCTTTTGCCTATCTCACTATCCTGCATTCTGAGTACTTTCCTTTAGGTTTATTTTTAGTGAATTGATTCTTTCTTAATCTGAGGTTAATTTGTAAGCAACTCATGCAATGAGTCTCCAATAGCAATAATTAATTTGTTCCCTTTTCAAATTGTGTTACTTTAAAGCTTCCTGGTTATTTTTAACAGTCTTTTATTTATGTATTGTACAGTCAGTGTCCACTTTGATTTCTCTAAATATAAAAATGTTTTATTTTTTGTATTGATAATTTGAATGTATATACTTACAATTTTTATGAGATTGATTCTATTTTCTTAATCATGATCCTTGGAACAATTTTATTTTGCTGTATTTTGTTTTGTAACATTTTAATTTTGGGGTGTAAAATGTCCCTTCTGAGAAAGGATTTGCACTATCTTTTGCCAGAAACCTGGGATCAACTTTAAATTCATGATGACTTTCACAGTACAGACATTTTTTAAATTTTCTCCTCCAACTAGAGTCAAAATAAGACAAGCAAGTAGTTTCACTGACTTATATTTTTTCACTGGTTTCCATTGGGGAAATCTCGGTTTTACACAAGAGTCTCTGATCTGAATTCCCAAGTTATAACAAGTAAAAGATATCTTTGGGTCAAGGTTTGATTAAATTCAAGTTCTAGAAAACCAGGACTCTACAGGTGTCACCAACTTGTGACATCCATCATCCCTTTCCACCCTGGATTTGAGCATTCTCATCCCTTCTGAACTTTCAGAGTCACACTTTCTTTTCTGCCAACTTGGTGATGCATTTTAAAATATTTTAATGCATTTTATCTAGAAACCTTAGCTTTTTATACTAGAAATTCTTTCCACATATGTTACTGTCAAAAGAACGTGTGTGTGTGTGTGTGTGTGTGTTGTTACAAGATAATCTGAAGTATATTAACAAATTTAAGAGGTATTTGAGCATTTACTGATTCTAATCAGGCAGCACCATACCTCAAGTGGTTAGGAGCCCTCCAGCTAGAGGTAAAACTTATACAGGGTAAGTGCAGAAGCAAAGAAAGGAAATTATTTGATTGGCTGCAGCATACAGCCTAGTTGGCTGTTTGTGATTGCTTGTCCTTAGATTTCGATTTCACAGCCTTAGGCATTTATAGGCTTAGAATTTCATTTGAGGCCCTGGCCAGTTTGCTCAGTGGTAGAGCTTCAGCCCAGCATGTGGAAGTCCTGGGTTTGATACCCAGTCAGGGCACACGAGGGAAGCACCTATCCTCTTCTCCATCCCTCCCCCTCTCGCTTCTTTCTCTTTCTCTTTCTCTTTCTCTCTCTCTCTCTCTCTCTCTCTCTCTCTCCCCTTCCTGCAGCCATGGATCCATTGGAGAAAGTTGGCTCAGGTCTCTGAGGATGGCTCGATGGCCTCCACCTCAGGCACTGAGAAGAATTCGGCTGCTGAGCAACAGAGCAACACCATAGATGGGCAGAGCATTGCCCTCTAGTGGACTTGCCAGGTGCATCCCAGTCAGGGTGCATGTGGGAATCTGTCTCTGCCTCCCCTCCTCTCACTGAATAAAAAAAATAAAGTATTTGGTTTGTTTACAAAGAAAGCCATGACATTAAAGCCACATTAGGCTAATGGCCTCCTTGTTTAAATAACTTCATAGTGTGCATAATTAAATTCATGTTTTCATTAACTCTTTCCTTTCATAAAACACTTACTGAGAAGCCACTATGTGTTAATGTCTTAACAGGCCATATACATAAAAGTGGATACAGACTCTCATGGAGCTTATTGCACAGTGGGAGATAAATAAGTAAACAACAATAATTCAGTGTGAAAAATAATAGGGTGTGAGCAATACAGGATATTGTACGACAGTATAACAAGGACATTGATTCAGAGCTTGAGTTTGTTAGAACAGGATTCCTGGAGAAACTGACATCTAACACACAAACCTTCAAGAGAGTAGATGTTTTCCTGAATAATAAAGGCATAAGGGGGAAAATTTCTTATTTTTTGGAATAATGAATTTCTTTTTAAACTTTTTCCATTGTTGAGCTTTGTTTCTCTACTATTCTAACAAAATGCTCCCTCTCAATTTTGTATGGCCCCATTTTGAGATCTTCCATGTGACTTTTTCCTTGAGGATAATAGAAAAGGAAAGAAAATTAGACAAGGATGCAGCCATCACTCTCGTGTTATCTAATAGCATTTGATTTCATCTGTCCTATTTTCTGCAAAGTCCTATTCTGTTGATGGCCACTGACTTGATCATACTGCCCTCTGGAGGAGTACTTTAGCAATTTTTTTAAAAGGATGTCAAAAGTTTTGAGACACTAAAAAATAAGAAGTTATCAAGCCATGAAAAGACATGGAGGAAAATTCAATGCATATAACTAAGTGAAAGGAGCCAATCTGAAAGGCTACACTCTATGACTCCAACTCTGTAACAACTTGCAAAAGACAAAAGCATGGAGGCAGTAAAAAATCAGAGGTTGTCAAAGTTGGTGGAGGGAAGAGAACAGGCAGAGCACAGAGGAATTTAGGGCAATGAAAATATTCTGTATGAAAAATATGTCATTACACATTTTTCCCAAGCCTACAGAATGTACAACACAAACCCTGATAATGAACTATGTACTTTAGTCTTTCTGATATGTCAGTGAAGGTTCATCCTTTTAAATAAGAAAAGTTCCATTCTGGTGGGGGATGTTGAGAATGGGGAGGCTATACATGTGTGGGGTTGGGATATATAAGCAGTCTTTGTACCTGTTTCTCAATTTTGTTGTAAACCTAAAACTGCTCTAAACAAAATCTTTAAAAAACAAACAAACAGACTTGTCTAAAACATAACCAGAGTTTGAAGAAACGTGAAGCATAATTGCATTACCACAAAGTTCACAACCTAATACCCATCTGAAATTGGAGTCTAAAGAAGTGTGAATATTTTACTCTCCTTCATATTAAATAAAATTGCTGTACTTCTGTATGTTTTTACAATTTGCATAGGTCTTCAAGGCATTCAAAGATGTAAGACTTAGATAGAAAAGGGTAAATTTTTGAAATATCCAAATGTAGGGATTTTTAAAAATTTAAACAGTGATCATGTTTTTAAAATTTCTCTCATGTTCTACACTTCTTCCAGAGTTAGAAAGGCAGAGTAAAATAAATCACTTAATTTTTAAGCTTATAAATCTTATTTTATGCTGAAGTCAAATTATACTGGAATATGTGTATAAAATATAATCAATATAAATTTTTCATTTTCTTATTGGCATAAATAAAAAATTGAAGTGCTAGTGAGCGAAGACAAGGTGATGAGCAACTAGAGGAAAACCTGGACGGACAGCAAAATGGGAGATGTGTTGAGAAGAAATGTGGGAAGGCACACTGCCGAAATGGCTTTCCCTAGACCCGAGGCAGGGAACAGGAAATCAGACTTCAGGAAATCAGACTTGACATAATGAAATTTTGTTATATTCAAGTTCCATTTGGGAAGTAGTTTGGTATTATAAGGAATCAGATAGTACAAGGGCTTTGAAATTACTACAATGAATTTCAATCCCACCCTTGTTATTTACCAGGTGGGTGACTTTGGAAAGGGCACTTAAATTGTTTGAATAATAATTTAATCTTTTATTAAAAAGGTGACTGTAAAACCTGCTCAGAAGACTGTTGAAGCTAGTAATGAAATATATATGCAGAACAATTGGTACATGACACATAATCAATAAGCTTCCTACATAATTCTGGATTGGAGTGTGAACATAATGCCCTTCTGCTCCCCACACCCATCTCAAGACAAGATCGTTGTTTGGGGGATTATGTATAAATACCTCAGAGCTGGTCCAGTGCTGAGATTCATAATCTGGTAAAAGTGTTCATCATGTGGATGCATTTCTATAGGGCTTTCACAAATCTGACTATCTCTTGGTGATATGGATTCATTATTCATAAAGTGCTCACTGGCTTACTGACAATTTTCCTTCAGTTTTGACCATTATTTAAAAAACGCATTTCAAGATCTAAGGAACTCAACTTTTCTCTAACTATGAAAGCATTGTGAGGAATTTGAAAGTCAATGAAGGAGCAGGGTCAGCCCTGATGGTTGTATTTCTAAGCATGAAAGAGCAAATGTATCATATTTGAGTCTCTTTTTTAACCCTCTGCACATTTAGGGTTATCATTAAAAATGAAACAATAATTTGATGTAGTCCCATTTGTTTATTTTCTCTTTTGTTCCCCTTGCCCAAGGTAATAGAGAAAATATTGTTGAGAAAAATGTCCAAGATTACACTACCTGTGTTTTCTTCTAGGATTGTTATGGTTTCAAGTCTAACATTTAAATCTTTAATCCATTCTGTGTTTATTCTTGTGCATGCTGTAAGAAGATGGTCTAGTTTTATTTTTTTTGCATGTACCTGTTCAATTTTCCCAACACCATTTATTAGATAAATTATTTTTACCCCATTGTATGTTTTTACCTCCTTTGTCAAATAGTTTTTTTCACAGCAGAGGAAACATCAAGAAATTGAAAAGACAACCCAATGAATGGGAGACCATATTCACCAATGATACATCTAAGAAGGAGTTAATATATAAAATTGAAAACTAACTTATACATATCAACACCAAAAAAATCCACTTGAAAATGGACAAAGGACCTGAATAGACATTTTTCTAAAGAGGATATACAGATGGCCAATAGACAAATGAAAAAAATGCTCAATGCCACTAAATACAATTACTCATCACTCATCAGAGTCACTCATCAGAGAAATTCAAAGTAAAACCACAATGAGATACTACCTCATACCTGTCAGAATGGCTCTCATCAATAAATCAACAAATAAGTATTGGTGAGGATGTGGAGAAAATAGAGCCCTTGTACAGTGCTGGTGGGAATGCAGACTGGTGCAGCCACTGTGGAAAGCAGTATGGAGAGTCCTCAAAAAATTAAAAATAAAACTGCCTTATGAATGAAGCTCAGTGATTCCACTTCTGGGAATATATCCAAAGAAACCCAATCACTAATTTGAAATAATACATGCACTCCTATATTTATGTGTTATTTAAAATAGGAAAGATATGGAAGCACCCCAAGTTCCCATTAGTAGATGAGTGAATAAAAAAAATGTGGTACATTTACACAATAGAATACTACTCATCCATAAAAAAGGAAGGAACTCTTACCCTTTGTAACAGTATGGATGGACCTGAAGAACATTATGCTAAAGCGAAATCAGCCAGTCAAAGAAAGACAAGTACCATATGATTTCACTCATATGTAGAATATAAAGAACAAAATAAACAAACAAATAAGAAACAGACACATAGATAGAGAACTGATTGACAGCCATCAGAGGAGAGGGGGTTATGAGGCTCAGTGCAAAAGGTAAGAGGATTAAGAAAAAAAAGAAAAGAAAACTTATTGATACAGACAGCAGCATGATTACTAGAGGGAAAGGGGGTTGGAAAGAGGTAAAAGAGAGTATAAGGAGGATAAATGGTGCTAGAAGGAGACTTGACATGGGTAGTTAACACATACAATATCTAGATGATGTATTATATAATTGTAAACCTGAAACCTATGTAATTTTATTAACCATTGTCACCCCAATAAAGTCAATAAAAATAAGTTAATTAAAAAAATTTTAGGAGTGACGTCACGGAAATGGTGCCGTGAGAAGTGCGTCCGACAGCTCTCCCCTAAATCACAACAAATTTATCAACTAGAAACAGAAAAATTTATCCTCGGAGCATTCCAGAGTTCCACACAAACTGAAAGCAAAAGGACTGTTATCACTTGAATTGGAGAGACGAGGGTGTGGAGGAAGCTACCGCAGCAGCGACGCTCATTCAAGCCACGAGGGAGTGCGCCTGCGTGCTATCAATAAGACCACCCTCAGATGCCGATAAGAAAGAGGAAATCGAATATTATGGATACAAAAGAAAGAGAGGTAACACAAATAGATGTGGAAAAATCTATGGAGAAAAGACTTAACATATTGGAAGCCTTGGAGCTAAATGACAGAGAATTTAAACTAGAAATCTTAAAAATACTAAGAGATATACAAGAAAACACAGAAAGGCAATATAGGGAGATCAGAAAACAACTCAATGAACACAAAGAACATATTACCAAGGAAATTGAAACTATAAAAACAAATCAAACAGAAATGAAAAACTCAATTCATGAGCTGAAAATCGAGGTAACAAGCTTAGCTAACAGAACAGCCCAGATTGAAGATAGGATTAGTGAAATAGAAGACAAACAACTTGAGGCACAACAGAGAGAAGAAGAAAGAGACTCAAAAATAATAAAAAATGAGAAAGCCCTACAGGAATTGTCTGACTCCATCAGAAAGAATAACATAAGAATAATAGGTATATCAGAGGGAGAAGAGAAAGAAAATGGAATGGAGAATATACTCAAACAAATAATAGACGAGAACTTCCCAAGCCTGTGGAAGGAACTAAAGCCTCAAATTCAAGAAGCAAACAGAACACCAAGTTTTCTTAACCCCAACAAACCCACTCCAAGGCACATCATAATAAAGATGACACAAACCAATGACAAAGAAAAAATTCTCAAGGCAGCCAGGGAAAAGAAGAGTACAACATATAAAGGAAGGCCTATTAGATTATCATCAGATTTCTCAGCAGAAACTCTACAAGCTAGAAGAGAGTGGACCCCAATATTTAAAGCCCTGAAAGAGAGGAACTTTCAGCCAAGAATACTATACCCATCAAAGCTATCCTTCAAGTATGAAGGAGATATAAAAACATTCACAAATACAGAAAAGATGAGAGAATTTATCAACAGAAAGCCCCCACTCCAGGAAATACTAAGGGAGGTTTTCCAACCAGATTCAAAGAACAAAAGAAAACAACACCACAAGTAACAGCTCCACCAAGAACACAATAAAACCAAACTTAAACTGTGACAACAAAGGAAAAAAAGGGGGGAGAGGATGGAGATTAACAGTAGCAAAGGATGATGAAGTGCAGAAATACTTATAAGATAGGGTACTACAATGAATATGGTAGGTACCCTTTTCATTACTTCATGGTAACCACCCTTAAAAAAACCACCACAAAAACACTTGACTTAAAAAAGGTAGCAACAGAGGAAAGAAGTATGGAACACAAACAAACAAAAACAAATGATAGAAAAACAAAAGAGAAGAATCAAACTAGATACAAAACTAACAGAAAGCAATTTATAAAATGGCAGTAGGGAACCCACAAGTGTCAATAATTACACTAAATGTAAATGGATTAAACTTACCAATAAAAAGACACAGAGTAGCAGAATGGATTAAAAAAGAAAATCCAACTATATGCTGCCTACAAGAAACACATCTAAGCAACAAGGATAAAAACAAATTCAAAGTGAAAGGCTGGAAAACAATACTCCAAGCAAACAACACCCAAAAAAAAGCAGGCGTAGCAATACTCATATCTAATAATGCTGACTACAAGACAGAAAAAGTACTCAGAGACAAAAATGGTCATTTCATAATGATTAAGGGGAAGTTGAATCAAGAAGACATAACAATCCTTAATATATATGCACCAAACCAAGGAGCACCAAAATATATAAGACAGCTACTTATTGACCTTAAAACAAAAACTAACAAAAATACAATCATACTTGGAGACCTCAATACACCGCTGACGGTTCTAGATCGGTCATCCAAACAGAGAATCAATAAAGATATATTGGCCTTAAACGAAATACTAGAACACCTGGATATGATAGACATCTACAGGACACTTCATCCCAAAGCGACAGAGTATACATTTTTCTCTAGTGTACATGGAACATTCTCAAGAATTGACCATATGTTGGGCCACAAAGACAATATCAGCAAATTTAGAAAAATTGAAATTGTACCAAGCATATTTTCTGATCATAAAGCCTTGAAACTAGAATTCAACTGCAAAAAAGAGGGGGAAAAACCCACGAAAATGTAGAAACTAAACAACATACTTCTAAAAAATGAATGGGTCAAAGAAGAAATAAGCACAGAAATCAAAAGATATATACAGACAAATGAAAATGAAAGTACGACATATCAGAATCTCTGGGATGCAGCAAAAGCAGTAATAAGAGGAAAGTTCATATCACTTCAGGCCTATATGAACAAACAAGAGAGAGCCGAAGTAAACCACTTAACTTCACACCTTAAGGAACTAGAAAAAGAAGAACAAAGACAACCCAAAACCAGCCGAAGAAAGGAGATAATAAAAATCAGAGCAGAAATAAATGAAATAGAGAACAGAAAAACTATAGAAAAAATCAATAAAACAAGGAGCTGGTTCTTTGAAAAGATCAACAATATTGACAAACCCTTGGCAAGACTCACCAAGGAAAAAAGACACAGGACTCAAATAAATAAAATCCAAAATGAAAGAGGAGAGATCACCACAGACATCATAGAAATACAAAGAATTATTGTAGAATACTATGAAAAATTATATGCCACCAAATACAACAATCTAGAAGAAATGGATAAATTCCTAGAACAATACAACCTTCCTAGACTGAGTCATGAAGAAGCAGAAAGCCTAAACAGACCAATCAGCAGGGAGGAAATAGAAAAAACTATTAAAAATCTCCCCAAAAATAAAAGTCCAGGCCCAGACGGTTATACTAGTGAATTCTATCAAACATTCAAAGAAGACTTGGTTCCTATTCTACTCAAAGTCTTCCAAAAAATTGAAGAAGAAGCAATACTTCCAAACACATTTTATGAGGCCAACATACCCTCATACCAAAACCTGGCAAGGATGGCACAAAGAAAGAAAACTACAGACCAATATCTCTAATGAATACAGATGCTAAAATACTAAACAAAATACTGGCAAACCGAATACAACAACATATTAAAAAAATAATACATCATGATCAAGTGGGATTCATCCCAGAATCTCAAGGATGGTTCAACATACGCAAAACGGTTAACGTAATACACCATATCAACAAAACAAAGAACAAAAACCACATGATCTTATCAATAGATGCAGAAAAGGATTTTGATAAAATACAACACAATTTTATGTTTAAGACTCTCAACAAAATGGGTATAGAAGGAAAATATCTCAACATGATAAAGGCCATATATGATAAACCATCAGCCAACATCCTATTAAACGGCATAAAACTGAGGACTTTCTACCTTAAATCAGGAACAAGACAGGGTTGTCCACTCTCTCCACTCTTATTCAACGTGGTGCTAGAAGTTCTGGCCAGAGCAATCAGACAAGACAAAGAAATAAAAGGCATCCATATCGGAAAAGAAGAAGTAAAGCTATCACTTTTTGCTGATGATATGATCCTATACATCGAAAACCCGAAGGACTCCACAAAAAGATTATTAGAAACAATAAACCAATACAGTAAGGTCACAGGATACAAAATTAACATACAAAAGTCCATAGCCTTTCTATATGCCAACAATGAAATATTAGAAAACGAACTCAAAAAAATAATCTCCTTCACGATTGCAACAAAAAAAATAAAATACCTAGGAATAAACATAACAAAGAACGTAAAGGACCTATATAATGAAAATTACAAAGCATTGTTAAGGGAAATCGAAAAAGATACAATGAGATGGAAAAATATTCCTTGTTCTTGGATAGGAAGAATAAATATAATCAAAATGGCCATATTACCCAAAGCAATATACAAATTTAATGCAATTCCCATCAAAATCCCTATGAGATTTTTTAAAGAAATGGAACAAAAAATCATCAGATTTATATGGAACTATAAAAAACCCCAAATAGCCAAAACAATCCTAAGGAAAAAGAATGAAGCTGGGGGCATTACAATACCTGACTTTAAACTATATTATAGGGCCACGATAATCAAAACAGCATGGTATTGGCAAAAAAATAGACACTCAGACCAATGGAACAGAATAGAAAGCCCAGAAATAAAACCACATATATATGGTCAAATAATCTTTGATAAAGGGGCCAACAACACACAATGGAGAAAAGAAAGCCTCTTCAACAAATGGTGTTGGGAAAACTGGAAAGCCACATGCAAAAGAATGAAACTCGACTACAGCCTGTCCCCGTGTACTAAAATTAATTTCAAAATGGATCAAAGACCTAAATATAAGACCTGAAACAATAAAGTACATAGAAGAAGACATAGGTACTAAAATCATGGACCTGGGTTTTAAAGAACATTTTATGAACTTGACTCCAATGGCAAGAGAAGTGAAGGCAAAGATAAATGAATGGGACTACATCAGAATTAAAAGTTTTTGCTCAGCAAGAGAAACTGATATCAAAATAAACAGACAGCCAACTATATGGGAACTGATATTTTCATACGACAGCTCAGATAAGGGCCTAATATCCAAAATTTACAAAGAACTCATAAAACTCAACAACAAACAAACAAACAATCCAATAAAAAAATGGGAAGAGGACATGAACAGACACTTCTCCCAGGAAGAGATACAAATGGCCAACAGATATATGAAAAGATGCTCAGCTTCATTAGTTATTAGAGAAATGCAAATCAAAACTACAATGAGATACCACCTCACTCCTGTTAGATTAGCTATTATCAACAAGACGGGTAATAGCAAATGTTGGAGAGGCTGTGGAGAAAAAGGAACCCTCATTCACTGTTGGTGGGACTGTAAAGTAGTACAACCATTATGGAGGAAAGTATGGTGGTTCCTCAAAAAACTGCAATAGAACTACCTTATGACCCAGCAATCCCTCTACTGGGTATATACCCCAAAACCTCAGAAACATTGATACGTGAAGACACATGTAGCCCCATGTTCATTGCAGCACTGTTCACAGTGGCCAAGACATGGAAACAACCAAAAAGCCTTCAATAGAAGACTGGATAAAGAAGATGTGGCACATATACACTATGGAATACTACTCAGCCATAAGAAATGATGACATCAGATCATTTACCAGCAAAATGGTGGGATCTTGATAATATTATAAGGAGTGAAATAAGCAAATCAGAAAAAAACAAGAACTACATGATTCCATACATTGGTGGAACATAAAAATGAGACTAAGAGACATGGACAAGAGTGTGGTGGTTACCAAGGGGGGGGAGGGAGAACATGGGAGAAAGGGAGGGAGAGAATTAGGGGGAGGGTGAGGGGCACAGAGAACTAGATAGAGGGTGACGGAGGACAATCTTATTTTGGGCGAGGGGTTTGCAACATAATTTGATGACAAAATAACCTAGACATTTTTTTTTGAATATATGTACCCTGATTTATTAATGTCATCCCATTACCATTAATAAAAATTTATAAAAAAAAATTTTAAGTACAAACATATTTTTGAGATGATGTCAGAATAATGGCAGCATGACACATACTGCTGATCTCTCCCCTTGAAATTTCAACAAATTGAACAATTATAATGCAGCAAAGAAATACCAGCTAGGCTCACAGGTGCTCCTGAACCATCCATGCACTGAACAGACAAAAGTTGTTTCTTTGTTTGTGTTCTTAACAATATCACTCTCAAATGTCATCAAGGAGGAAGAAATTGAATACCATGCTACAAAAGACAGAGACGTAGTTCAGAAAGAAAATGAAAAATCTCTAGGAAAAAAACTCAATCAAATGGAAACCATGGAATTAAATGATAGAGAATTTAAAATTGAAGTCCTGAAAATACTCAACAAGATGTGAGAAGATACCAATAAGCAACTTAATGAGCTCAGAAAACAAATTAATGAAGAAAACAAATACTTTACCAAGGAGATTGAAATTTTAAAAAACAGAGATGAAGAATTCAATACACAAATTGAAGACTGAGGTAGCAAGTTTAGCTAGTAGAACAAGCCTGATAGAGGAAAGAATCAGTGACACTGAAGACAGACAACTAGAGATGCTACCGAGAGAAGAGAAGAGAGACTCACAAATTAAAAAAAAAAAAAAACTGAGAGAGCCCTACAAGAACTGTCTGACTTCATCAGAAAGAGCAATATAAGAATGATGGGCACATCAAAAGAAGAGAGGGAGAAGTGAGTGGAGAGACTATTCAAACAAGTAATTGATGAGAATTTCCCATGCCTATGGAAAGACTTAAAGCCTCGAATCCAAGAAGCAAATAGAACATCAAGTTACTGCAACCCAAACTGATATACTCCAAGGCACATTATAATAAAATTGTCAAAAATTGATGACAGAGAAAGAATCCTCAAGGCAGCTAAAAAATATATATAGATATATAGACATATAGATATAGATATAGATAGATATAAAACCTATAAAGGAAAGCCCATTAGGTTATCATCAGACTTCTCAGCAAAAAATCTACAAGCCAGAAGAGAATGGACACAAACATTTAAAATACTGAAAGAGAGGAATTACCAACCAAGAATACTATATCCATCAAAGTAATCCTTTAAATATGAAGGAGAAATAAAAACTTTTACAAACATACAGAAACTGAGAAAATTTATCACCAGAAAACCACGCCTACAGGAAATACTCTAGGGGATTATCCGAACACATACAAAAAACAAAATAAAGCAAAACTACAACTAAAAGCTCCAACAAGGTCACAATAAAAACAAGGACAATCTGTGACAACAATAAAATAAAAGGGGAGAGGATAAAGATTTGCAGTAACAAAGGAGGATGGAGTGCAGAAGCACTCATAAGACAAAGGATTCTTGTACATATGAACATTTTTCTCTTAATAACCTAATGGTAACCATCCACGAAAAAGCCACTACTGAATTATACAGCTTAAAAAAAGAAGAAGCAGGGGAAAGAAGTATGGAATACCACCAAACAAAAACAACAAACAGAAACAAAAAAGAGAACCAAACAAGACACAGAGCTACCAGAAAACAAAACAAAATGGCTATAGGAAATCCTCAGATGTCAATAATTACCCTAAATGTAAATGGACTGAACTCACCATTAAAGAGGCACAGAGTAGAAGACTGGATCAAAAAGCAAAACATAATGTGATGCCTTCAAGAGATACATCTAACCTGCAAGGACAAAAGTAGATTCAAAGTGAAAGGTTGGAAGATAATTCTCCAAGTAAATAATATGCAAAGAAAAGCAGGGGTAGCCATACTTATATCTGACAAAGCTGAGTTCAAGACAACAAAGGTAACTGGAGACAAAGATGGACGTTTCATAATAATAAAGGGAATACTCTATCAAGAAGACATAACGCTTCTTAATATATATATATGCACCAGACCAAGGAGCATCAAAATATATAAGTTACCTACTAACTGATCTAAAAAGAGAAGCAGACAACAACACTTGGAGATTTTAACACGTCACTGATGACTTTAGATAAATCATTCAAACAGAAAATCAATAAAGAGATATCAACCTTAAACGACACTCTGGACCAAATGGATATAATAGGCATTTACAGGACATTTCATCCCAAAACATCAAATTATACATTTTTCTCCAGTGTACATGGAACATTCTCAAGGATAGACTATATGTTGGGCCACAAAACTAACATCAACAAATTCAGGAAGACTGAAATTATACCAAGCATACTTTTTGATCACAAGGCTTTGAAACTAGAAATCAACTATAAAAAGGAAGAAACCACAAAAAATTTGAAAATTAAACAACATACTTCTAAAAAATGACTGAGTCAGAAAAGAAATAAAAGCAGAGATCAAAAAATATATACAGACAAATAAAAATGACAACATGACATAAAATTTCTGGGATGTAGCAGAAGCAGTAATAAGAGGGAAGTTTATATCATTATAGGCTTATATCAAGAAACAGGAGAGATCCCAAGTAAACAACTCAACATCACATCTTAGGGAACAAAAATAAAAAAGAACAAAGACAACCCAAAGGCAGAAGAAAGGAAATAGCAAAAATTTTCTCTAAATGAAATAGAGAAAAGAAAAACTATAGAAAAAATTAATACAACAAAGAGGTGGTTCTTTGAAAAGATCAATAAAATCGACAAACCACTAACTAGACTCACTAAGGAAAAAAGAAGAAGGACTCATATAAACAAAATCTGAAATGAAAGAGGAGAAATTACCACAGACATCATAGATATACAAAAGATTATAGTAAAATATTATGAAAGATTATATGCCACCAAATTCAACAACCTAGAGGAAATGGATAAATTCCTAGAACTATATAATCTTCCTAGACTGACTCATGAAGAAGTGGAAAACTTAAATAGACCTATAAGCAGGGAGAAAATAGAATCAACTATCAAAAACCTCCCCAAAGGCCCTGGCTGGTTGGCTCAGTGGTAGAGTGTTGGTCTGGCCTGTGGAAGTTCTGGGTTTGATTCCTGGTCAGGACACACAGGAGAAGTGCCCATCTGCTTCTCCACCTTTCCCCCTCTCCTCCCTCTCTATCTCTCTCTTCCCCTCCTTCAGCCAAGACTCCACTGGAGCAAAGTTGGGCCAGGTGCTGAAGATGGCTCCATAGCCTCCGCCTCAGGTGCTAGAATGGCTCCGGCTGTAACAGAGCAATGACACAGGTGGGCAGAGCATTGCCCCCAGGTGGGCATGCTGGATGGATCCCGGTCGGGCACATGCAGGAGTCTGTCTGACTGTCTCCCTGCTTCTAACTTCAGGGGAAAAAAAAACCCTCCCCAGATGACTACACTGGTGAATTCTACCAAACATTCAAAGAAGATTTGGAACCTATCCTTCTCAAAGTCTTCCAAAAAAATAGAAGAAGAAGCAATACTCCCCAACACATTTTATGAGGCCAATATTACCCTCATACAAAAACCTGGCAAGGAAAACACAATAAAGGAAAACTACAGACCAATATCTCTAATGAATACAGATGCAAAAATTCTAAACATAATACTAGCAAATAGAATACAACAACACATTTAAAAAATACATCACGATCAAGTTGGACTCATTCCAGGAGTATAAGGATTGTTCAACATATGGAAATCGATCAACATAATACACCACACATCAACAAAACAATAAACAAAAATCACATGACCCTATCGATAGATTCAGAAAAGGCATTCAATAAGATAAAACATCATTTATGTTTAAAATACTCAATAAAATCGAAATAGAAGGAAAGTACCTCAACATAATAAAAACCATATATGACAAACCATCAGATAATATTATACTAAATAGTGAAACAATGAAAGCTTTTCCTCTAAAATCAGGAAGAAGACAAAATGGAAGATATTTGCAAACAACAGTTCCAATAAGGTATTAATATCCAAAATATATAAAGAACTCACAAAGCTCAGCAACAAACAAGCAAACAATCCAATTAAAAAATGGGGAGAGGACCTGAACAGACACTTCTAGGAGGACATACAAATGGCCAACAGATATATGAAAAGATGCTCATCTTCACTATCTATTTGAGAAATGCAAATCAAAACAACAGTGAGATACCATCTCATACCTGTTAAATTGGCTATTATCAATAAGACAGGTAATAAAAAGTGTTGGAGAGGCTGTGGAGAAAAAGGAATTCTCATTCACTGCTGATGGGAATACAAATTAGTATAATCATTATGAAAGATAGTACAGTGGTCCCTCAAATAATTAAGAATAGAATTACCATATGACACAGCAATCCCTCTTCTGGGTATCTACCCAAAAAACTCTAAAACATTGGTATGTAACGACACATGCAGCCCCATGTTCATCTCAGCATTGTTCACAGTGGCCAAGACATGGAAACAAACAAAATATCCCTCGATAGAGGACTGGATAATGAAGATGTGGTAAATATATACAAAGAAATACTACTCAGCTATAAGAAATTATGACATTTTGATATTTACAACAACATGGATGGGTCTTGAGAATGTTATACTGAGTGAAATAAGTAATTCAGAAAAAGCTAAGAACTGTATGATTTCACACATAGGTGGGATATAAAACGGAGACTCACAGACATAGATAAGAGTGAAGTGGTTACCGGGGGAAGGGACATGTAAAAGGGGGATTGGAGAGGGGTTGGGGGGAAGTGTATAAAGAGGGAGAAATACAAGGTGACGTAAAATAATTTGACTTTGGGTGATAGATACACAGTCAACAGTTCAAATGCTATAGAGATGTTCACCTGAAACCTGTGTACTCTTATTGATCAATGTCACTCTGTTAATCTCTAAATAAATTTTAAAATAAAAAAAACTTTTTTAAATAGAAACAATGAGAAAAAACTCTCAGTTTGCTTTATGTATATATTTTCATGTGTACTCTAAATGAAAGTCCTTTTGTTTTCAATGGAATTAATTTAGCTTTGGATAATGTAATTATGCATTTCTAGTGCAGCATTACAAATATTTGAAACAGTAAGTTTGGTTCCATTAAACAGAATTAGCATTCTCATATACTCCTATTAAAGAGTTATTTATCATCTACCTTCTCTTTAATATCCACTTAGAAAATAATGCATATTTACATGTTTTTAACTTGGGTAAATATTTCCCTCATTTATTTTTGCATTTCTTTTAAGTCACAGATTTACCACATGTTCCATTTACATTTTCTCATTTGTTGCATTGATTATGAAAAAGAAGGTAAAGGATAATGGCACGTGTAGCTAATTAGTGCTCTTTCAGCTTGCTTTAAAGCACAGAAAATATTGCCAAGTCTTGCATAAATTCTAGGTACTAATGTTTTTTCTTTTCAAGAAAAAGGATTGTAAAAGTAGTGAGAAATCAGACCTCTCAATATATTTTGACCAGTGTCTCACATACAGAATAAACTCAGTGAACATTAGATTAATATAAACATGAATGAAGGAATAAGAAAGTTTAAATCTGGCCCTGTCTGGTTTGCTCAGTGGTAGAGCATTGGCCTGGCGTGTGGATGTCCTGGGTTCAATTCCCATCAGGGCACACAGGAGAAGTGCCCATCTACTTCTCCACCCCTCCCCCTCCTCTCTCTCCCTTGCCCTCACTCTCTCTCCCCCTCTCTTTCAGCCATGGCTCAGTTGGCTCAAGTGAGGTGGCCCCTGGTGCTGAGGATGGTTTCATGGCCTCCACCTTATAGCCTAGCAATGGAGCAATGCCTCAGATAGGCAGAGCATTGCCCCTTAGGGAGCTTGCTGGTTGGATCCTGGTGGGGAGCATGCAGGAGTCTGTCTCTCTGCTTCCCCTGCTCTCAATTAAAAAACAATTAAAAAATAAAATTTAAAAAGAAAGTTTAAATCTGTTATTTAATAGTCCTAGAGATGTAAAGTACAGCATAGGGAATATAGTAAATAATTACATTATATAATTTTGCATTGGGATTATAATTATGCATTGCACCAGGTGGGGATTGGAAATATTGTGAGGAAAACTTTGTAAAGTATATTATATAGCCCACGCACTATGCTGTACACCGGAAACTAATACAAAATAATACTGAAGGTAAGCTTTAATTGAGTCCTTAGACAATCTAGACAGTTTCCCACAGTAGCCAATAATAATTTAGGTTTTGCCATGGTCACACAGTTGCAAATGCTAACAAACAAGTAGTTCTTAATCATTGGCTTCTTTCTTCCTACACCACATTCCTCTGTTTAAATCAACAATAATTCCTCTCTTCTAAGCCTATCCAAATTAGTTTCCAAAACACCGACTTTTTGAATACGTTGTTCTAATGAAAACTTGGGCTCCTGGGTTAATATACAGTGCTCTATATAACATACATTTGTTAAAAAAATAAAAATAAAAATAAAGATAATGTAGTAATAGCTCCCTGAATAGTTCTGCTTGCAACCATTCTGAAAAGTGGATTTCCTTATAGCTATTTTATACAGTGTGTCTGTAAAGTCATGGTGCACTTTTGACCGGTCACAGGAAAGCAGCAAAAAATGATAGAAATGTGAAATCTGCATCAAATAAAAGGAAAACCCTCCCAGTTTCTGTAGGATGATGTGGCAGCATGTGCGCATGCGCAGATGATGACGTAACACCATGTATACAGCAGAGCAGCCTACTGTCATACCAGTCAAGATGTGGACGGTACAGAGGAAAATTCAGTGTGTTCTGTGGCTCACTAAATTCGAATCCGTTACCAAAGTGCAACGTGAATATCGGCGCATTTATAACGAAGCACCACCGCATAGGAATAACATTACTCGGTGGGATAAGCAGTTGAAGGAAACCGGCAGTTTGGTGGAGAAACCCCATTCTGGTAGGCCATCAGTCAGTGATGTGTCTGTAGAGGAGGCTATACAGGATAGCTACCTAAGGAGCCCTAAAAAATCTGTGCGAGCCCACATTGAACTGCACTGAATAGGTATGAAACTGGGAGGGTTTTCCTTTTATTTGGTGCAGATTTCACATTTCTATTGTCTTTTGTTGCTTTCTGGTGACCGGTCAAAAGTGCACCATGACTTTATGAACACACTGTAGATGAGGAAATTGAGGGTCACAGAAGCAAAATAACTTGCCCAAAGTCATATTGTTAGAAAGCAATGAAATTAATAGGAACAGTAAATCAGGCCAAAGTAACTGGCATTTCCTTAAGCCCAGAAATGATAGATGTTAGGTAGTCAATTCCACAACATTTGAGAATATGAGATTATTGCTCTTGGGGAAAGGCTTTCTGTGAGACATACACCTTAAGCATCTGTCACTATGAACAAGCAATAGCACAAGTAATATCCCTTATTTTGTCACAGAAGTGGCTAAAACCCAGAAAATTTCATTTCTGAAAAATTTTGTCTCCAACAATGTTTTTGTGCTGCTCTGGGTAAGCTGAGAGTAAGAATCAGAATGTTGTAGCAATAGCGACATCTTCTGGTTACTGCAGAGAATTACATAAAGCAACAACAAACTTTTCCAAGTGACCATTGTCTTTAAAAGAGTTGGTGGATTTTTACTCACAGACCGCATGCAGTAAGCACAGTAACAAGGCAAAAAAAAAAATTGGGAACACACACAGAGTGAAAGTGGGGAGAGTCAGTTGGCTACTGAAGAATTAAAAAGAATGACTTGGTTTACAACAGAGACACAAACTTTTGCACAGATATAAAAAATAAATTAATAAAGCTTTGGACCCAAAGACCTGAAAGAAAATAAAAAATAATTGATCATGTTAAAACACATAACTTCTGTATGACAATGATTAACACAATAAACAGGACAGAATTGGCAAGCAGTGTTTTTAATGTTACATACCACCTCTTAGCTCTCTACCCAGCAGTTTCCAATAATCCACCCATCTAATAGTCATTCAACAAACATGTATTGAGCACCTACTATGTGCTAGGAATAGTTCTATGAACTGGAAATAACAAACAAAATGAAACAAGAAGACAAGTCCTTTCTCTAAAGAAGCTTACATACCAGCATACCAGTTTCGGCGGGGGCGGGGGGGGGGAGAAGTAAGTAAGTATGCACCAGGAGTTGATAAGTGATATAAATAAACTTTACATTTGTTTTATGTATACTAGTTTATTTTCTCAAACCTTTACAGAAGTTTAAACTTCTTACACCCAACCACAATTAAATCTATATGACTTACATAGTTATCATTCTATTTTTATAAGTGAAAACTACCCACAGTAATAAGTTATTTGCCCAAATTTACAACTAATAAGTAGCCAACCAAGAACTGTATGTCAGGTTCCCTAATTCTAAGCCATTTGTTCTTCCATCGGTATAAAAAATTCTATATAATCATCAGTTATTTGTCAACCGACTAAATAGAGGTTCCTACATATTATGATAGTTATTATTGTCAAATTTTAAAAGAAAGAATTTCATCAAATTGAGATGTTCATACTGTGTCAACTACCTGCCTCTCAAATAATATCTACACAGCATTAAGTTCTTAAACAAATAAGAGAAAAATTGGTTATTTAAAAAATATATAAAGAGCAATATCAGAAACAAGTGACACAGGAGGTATTTATTCCCATTACCAAATATTTCTTCACGTGCAGAATGATTCACTGTAGGCTTTATTAAATAATGTTTATTAAATGAACTTAAATTATATTGAAATATAATTTCCACAAAAAGTTGATGTCACAGAGTTTTAAAAAAATAAAGCAATGGAGAGCCATCAAATCTAACTTCAGCCGTGTTTTAGAGGGGAACAAACAAGTCTTTATTATCTAACTTTTCAGTTCTAAGTTAATAAAGCAATCCATATTTGCTCTTTGTTAGCTTCCAAGGAATCTTTGATTTAATTTATTTCAATAAACACGCATTGAGTACAACCATATGCAGGGCGTGTATCTCAGAACAGGAAGCATATATTGAAATAACTCATGGCCCCTGATCCCCAAGGAAAACAACACGCAAACTCCCGTATGACAAGGCAGACCGGGCCCGGGCTACACGTTGGGCCGTGCAACGTGTAACAGGAACTGGGGCAGAGGAGAGTTCGTCCCGACTTACGCGGTGCGGGAAAGGCTCAGTGAAGAAATGTAAGGGAACATAAAGCTTTTAAGACTTGAAGGCTGACAAAAGCCCCCTATTTCCGTCAAGAGCTGCTGTTAGTTCTAGTTAATTGTTTTTAGTATTCTGGTTTGGCAGGCTCAGTTTGGTCAATCCAAGTTCTCAGCAATAACTTTATATTTAATTCTATATGTACTGGTTGTTCATGAAACACTCATGTAAATTATGAGAAATGTTACCCTCTATAAGATGGTTCCAATAAATATCACCCATCTTCTCTGCTGAACAAAACAAAGTGTATAGAAGAGACCGAGCTAACGCCGGGGCTACCGAGACAGGCTAGTGTGTCTACAGGGAGCCAGATTAATGGGCGATCCTAATGCACCTGTTAAGGAAACTTTGCTAAAAGGAAATTTACTGACCTGTCACAGCTACTCCAGCGTTCCCATAGACCTTTCCCTCTCCTCAGGGGAGTGCTTCCATAAGCAGCAGGCTCTCAGGAGGAAGAAGGCTGGAAACCAGCTGAGGAAAACAGAAAAAGCAAGAGTGTGGTTGGATCCTTAGCTAGGCCCAGTTAAGCTGAGGTTACCCTGTCTCAAGTCCTCAGGGGAGAGGTGAATAAAAGAGCAGACAAGAACCAAGAGTGTGGAGGAAAAGCACTGGGAGTGGAGAAAGTGTGATCCATTTTTCTTAAATTTATTTACTGATTTTAGAGAGGTAGGCAGAGAGAGAAAGACAGAAACATCGTTCTGTCTCTGTATGTGCCCTGAACAGGGACCAAACCAGCAACTTCTGCAAATTGGGACAATCTTCCAACCAACCAAGCCATCCAGACAGGGTACATTTTAAAATTTACTGACATGATCCATTTCTCATCTCCCACAAGACAATTCTGACTGAGAAGAAATCCATCTTTCTGTGCTGTTATTTGCAGTTTCTCTTTTAGGTATTGCCCGTTATTATGCCTTTGTAAGAATAACCCATTTTCCTAGAATTGTTCATCCTTTTCTCTTTTCAACCTGTAAGATCCCAGTCAATAATGTGGTTATAGATATAAGAATGAGCGCTGTCAGCCTGACCAGGTGGTGGCCCAGTGGATAGAGCATCGAACTGGGACATGGAGGACCCAGGTATGAAACCCCGAGGTTGCCAGCTTGAGCGTGGGCTCACCAGCTTGAACAGGGTCATTGGCTTGAGCATGGGATCATAGACATGACCCCATGGTCGCTGGCTTGAGCTCAAAGGTTGCTGGCTTGAGCAAGGGGTCACTCACTGTGCTATAGCCCCCCAGTCAAGGTACATATGAGAAAGCAATCAGTGAACAACTAAGGAGCCGCAACGAAGAATTGATTCTTCTTATCTCTCTCCCTTCCTGTCTATCTGTCCCTATCTGTCCCTCTCTCTCAGTCTGTCAAAAAATAATAATATATAAACAATTTCAATGCATGGCTGTCTCATAGATATGGCCTCCTAGTTTCTCATGTTTCCTTCAGTTTATATAACCTACCTCCCCTGGGATGGAGGTTAAAGTACCTTTTATTCAGTGGCTGCTATGTTTGAAACCAAAAAAGTAGTGAGAAGTGGAACAGGAAAGAGTAATGCGAGAAAAATTGTCTTGGAGGAATTCTAGAAACAAAATTTGGACGTGTTCTCCCTAAACCAGAGGACGATGGAGCAGATATGCAAGATTTAAAGAGGCCAGAAGAGTGGTCATGCTTCTTTCTCTGCAGATAAAATAGTTTGTAAACATCAAGAAGTTTCTTAAAACATCTGGACATTTAGATAATTTTATATTAATCATCTATATCCATTATTATTTTTGGCTCTTTTAAACCAAATTGTGATTACAGTGGTTTGGATTCCTACAACTTGTATCTAGAATCTAAACTTTTAGAATGATCTTTATTGTTATTTTGAGTTTCTTTATTATAATCTAATATTTGGAAGAAGATAAGGCATGACCAAGATAAGTCTGTAATCCTAAATGTGGCTATTTGTAAGATTTATTCATCGAGTACATTATTCATTATATTGCAAAGAAAATAATGGTGGAGCAGGGAAGTAAGGAAATAGGATATTTCAGGACATTTAAAGTTTTGACCTGATCATACAAGAGTCTCTACTAAAACCTCTAAGTGCAACCTTGCTTTATTTTAGCTTCAATTTGTGACTTTCTTAAAACTACCACCTGACAGGGCACAGGAATAGTTCTCTTCACATAGTAAAGGCTCAAAACCAGCGGAATGTGCCACTTTTCATAAGAAAACACACATCACAATAACTCCCTTAGTTGAAATGTTTCTGGAATAAAGAATGGTAGTTTTTTCAGAGAGATGCATTATGATTATACTCTAGTTTTTAAGTCAGGATTCAGATTTTTGTATTTCCTGAGTTATTATCACTATCTACAGCTTGCCAATGTAAGAAGAGACCTGGCAGGAAAAATAACCTTGCTGGCCTTGAAAATGCTGTAGTTTTAATTAGGGGAAGGTGGTGACTCCCGCCACCTGGACAAATGTTTGAGATTCCATCCTAACGAGATGAATATTACTTCCCTGCAATCATCCTTTCCAGGGTTCCAATCAACTCAGGCTATTTTTAGATTCATTTAAATTGGCTAATTATGAGGATTAGCATAAATTACATCTAGTAATGCTGGTGTCCAAGCAGTGTTTCAGTATCAGAATTATCATTTTAGTATTCTGTAACAGCTGTGGAGGACAGACTAGGAATGGTTAAAGTCAACACCCCACATTGCACCAAGTTTGGTAAAAAGATTTCTAATCTTAAAACCTGGCATGAGAAGGCTGGGGACGGGGCAGGGAAGTAAAGGAATAGAGCAAAAAAAAAAGGACAAAAAACAAACAAACAACTTAAGGGCATGGACAATAGGGTGCTGAGTGCCAGGAATGGGGGGGGATGCGGGATAAATGGTGATGGACACTCAATATGGAGTACAGAGATGTGTTGTAGAAACTGGCACCTGCGACCTGTATAACTATGTTAACTTGTGTCTCCCTAATAAAAGACAAAAACAAACAGAAAACCAGGCCTTGATTAGAAGAAAGTGAGAAGGGATTGGGGGATGTCATGAGTAAAAACCTTATGTAGAATACTTTCTGAAAATCTGTTTTTAATTTTTGATGGAGAGAAGATATTAGGTAAGTAATGACAGAGAAAGAGCCCAGACCTGAAGAAGTGTTGTTAATAATTCTAGGACTCATTGTAAGATAAAACACACTAAAAATCATTTAAACCAGTTAAAAGGACGTTTAAGTTACATTTGAAACAAAATAATTAAAATAACACGGAGTAAATAGAGCATTGGTAAGGAATGGCAAAAATCATGTAGAACTGGTCACATTAAGAGGATGAAGCATTTTCTAAGAGGGCACCTGGAGCCCTGGTCGGTTGGCTCAGTGGTAGAGCGTCAGCGGGTATGTGTAAGTCTCAGGTCCAATTTTTCCGGTCAGGCACACAGGAGAAGGGACCATCTGCTTCTCCACCTGACCACCACCCCCACCCCCCCCCACCCCCACCCCCCACCCCCCCCACCCCCCCACCCCCCGCTCCTGCAGCCATGGCTCATTGGAGCAAATTGGTCCCGGGTGCTGAGGATAGCCCATGGCCTTGCCTCAGGGGCTAAGAAGAGCTCGGTTGCTGAGCAACCAAGCAACGCCCCAAATGGGCAGAGCATTGCTCCATGGGGGGCTTGCCAGCTGGATCCTAGTTGGGGCACATGTGGGAGTCTCTCTGCCCCCCCCCCCATGTTCCACTTAAAATAAAAAAAATGAATAAGAGGCACTAGGCTCTTTCAAATGAGTGATAATACACTACGGACAGAGCTCCTTCCAGGGTTCTGAGAGCTGATGGGTCAGCTTGCAGCCTATTCTCTGTGCCTCTGAGCACTCCTGGAGACCGGGAGATTACCAGAAGTCTGGAGGGGAAAGTTCTGATTTTCAAGGGGAGAGCGTTGGTAGATTCATAGACCAGTGAGTTTCAGCTTGAGCTTGACCCTGGGCAACATCCTGAACTAAATTATTCAAGGGATAACTCGTGATCTCTACAAGAGGAGTATCTGAAGGCGTGCCATGCAGCCTTCCTAAGAGCTACTGTAGGGAGAAGGTGCTATCCCAAGAAATCAACTTTTTTATTTTATCAAAATTTTCTGCTGTTATGGGCTGAATTGTGTCATCCCCAAAATCCATAGTTTGGAGTCCTAACCACCAGCATCTCAGAATATGGCTGTATTTGGAGATACAGTCTTTAAAGAGTGGTTAGTTTAAAATGAAGTCACAGGGAGAACCCTAATCCAACAATACTGGTGTTTTGTGAGAGGTCAGGACACTGACACAGAGGGAGACCATGTGAAGACACAGGGAGAAGATGACCATCTATCAGCCACGGAGAGGCCTCAGGAGAAAGCAACACCGCCGCCGCCTGGATCTCAGACTTCTAGCCTTCAGAACTGTGAGGAAATAAGTTCCTGTTCCGTAAGCCACCCATCTATGCAACTCTGTTGTGGACGCCCAGGCAAAAAATAATACATCTCCTAAAGCTAAATGATAATCATACAGCAGTGACATAGGATGACCTTTAAGGTTACAACAATGAAAAGAGATTCTATGATTCTTATTGCTTATCATCTCATTCACAATCTGGTCAGGAGAGGTCAATTACTCTAGTTATTTAAGGAGACAATTGAATCTATTAAAAACTTAACTAGGAAAACAGTTGTTAACTTCCTGTATTAGTTTCTAGGGGCTGTCATAATTAAGTACCACAAACGGGGGTCTTGAACAACAGAATTGTACTGCTGCACAGTTCCAGAAGCCAGAAGTCTGAGTCCAGGCGTCAGAGCTCTGCTTTCTTCCGAGGGCTGAGAGAGGATTCTGTTCCCTTTCTTTCACCTAGTTTCCGGTGGCCTTTCGCATTCCTTGGTTTATTGATATGTCCCCTAAATATTTGCTTCTATGTTCACATGGCATTCTCTCTTGTGTGTCTGTCTCTGTGTCCAAATTTCACCTTTTTATAAGGACACAGCCAGATTGCATTAGGGCCCACCCTGATAAACTTGTCTTAACTCGACCATCGGTAAAGACCTGTAAAACCAAAACTAAAATGGAAAAAGGGCAAGGGCCATATGATGTCACTCGTATATGAGATATAATAGAGAAAGCAGCAAATGAGCAGACAAAACAAACATACTCATAGAAACAGACAACAGAAGGGCGCTTACAACAGGGGCAGGGGGGCCGGGAAACGATGAAGAAGGTAAAGAGGGTCAAATTCATGGCGACAGAGGGACACTAGACTGGGTGTGAGCACTCAGGGCAATACACAGATGATGCATTACTGTGCACCTGAAATTTATATGCTATTAACCACTGTCACCCCAAGAAACTTAATAAATCAAGAAAAAGTTGAAATGGTGTCACTTTATGTCAAGAACACAATAGAGTTGGCCAATTCAGGTACATTAAAGAAAAGGAAACTTAACCTTACCTGAGTAGCAGGAGGTTACAGTTACTCTTAGAAATGAGCAGGCCTGGCCGGTTGGCTCAGCAGTAGAGCGTCGGCCTGGCGTGCAGGGGACCCGGGTTCGATTCCCGGCCAGGGCACATAGGAGAAGCGCCCATTTGCTTCTCCACCCTCAGCCCCTCCTTCCTCTCTGTCTCTCTCTTCCCCTCCCGCAGCCAAGGCTCCATTGGAGCAAAGATGGCCTGGGCACTGGGGATGGCTCCTTGGCCTCTGCCCCAGGCGCTAGAGTGGCTCTGGTCGTGGCAGAGCAACGCCCCGGAGGGGCAGAGCATTGCCCCCTGGTGGGCAGAGCTTCGCCCCTGGTGGGCGTGCTAGGTGGATCCCGGTAGGGCGCATGTGGGAGTCTGTCTGACTGTCTCTCCCCGTTTCCAGCTTCAGAAAAATACAAAAAAATAAAAATAAATAAATAAATAAATAAATAAGCAGAGGACGCCAGCCAGTTCCCAAACTCCAAGTCTGTCTGTGCTGTTTCTGGACTTCCTTGTCCCTCTAACTAAGATGCCCTGACCCAAACAGGGAATTAGATCACACTGTAACTGATCAGCTGGAAAAGCCAAAGAATTCATTAGTTTGTGAGTAATTCAGAATTCAATGCACCTGGAATCTTGAGTTTCCCAGCTTGCAGGTAGAAACCCTTGCAATAAAACCCGTCTATCTGCTTTGTTTTACTCAGAGTACAGTTTGCTTTTTGTCAGACCCTATTTTCAAATAAGGACTGGAGATTCAGAATTCAACATCTTTTTGGGGAACACAGTTAAACCCATTATACTAGATAACTAAAATGCAAAACATTTTCAACAGTGGTAGTAACTGTAGGGAGAGCAACCATTATCAGGCTGCAGGAGCCAAGGGAAGGGGTTGAAAACATTGCAACATAGAAGCCTGAACAGAGAAGGGGTCTCACGGTGCTGAAACGGACACCTGAGAAGGGCACTTGTGCTCAGCTGGCGGTTCTATCCCTGCCGAGGGCACAATGAGGCTGCTTCTACAAGCTTTAGGAAAACTGCAAAATGGATCCAGCTGCTGCTACAAGAGGCCACTTCTCCTGCCAGTGCGAGGTGTTACCTCAGTGATGCTCAAGAGAACTCAAAACCAACCAGAAGCAGCAAGTTCTTTGTATGGCCAGTAGCCACAGCCACCATCACAGCCGCCTGGCCCGTGCAGGTTCGCATTTGATTCGGACAGACAGTAATGAAACAATGGAGCCAAGAACTGGTGGCCATTAGCTTTAATCCTAGCTTGCACCTGGCAGGCAAGAAATACACATAGTGGGAAAACACTTCCCTTTCCATTCAGGGCTCCCAAAGTCACTTACTTATCCGAGTTTCCTAGTATCAAAGGTATCTACCTCACCAGCCTTATTCACCTCTGTTCCCTATCTCCTTCTCTCTGCACAAACTCTGCACAAACTGGCTTCTCTTTCAGCACTCCGCCATCTTGGCTGCTTCTCCTCTCCTCCATGTGGCCTTTCTCTGCTGTCCTTTCTCTGCTCTCTCTTCTAATGCTAATCTCAGGAACCGAGAGAGAGCAAGTTCTTGGTCTGCCCCATTTTATAGCATAGAAATCAAAACCTTTAATCCAATATACAAACAAGGAAGTCTCTGATACAAAGTCACTTAGGGTGGGAAAGTTTTAAGACTAAGCCTTAGGGTATAAGGACCCTGCCTGCTTACAGCCTGTCCCCCACACCCAATGCAAACTATAAGCAAGCAAACCTATACATCATATTTACAAACTTATTTGACCAACATTCTTCTTCCTCCTTCAGCCTCTAGCGCCCCCTGTGGTTGAGTCCAGCAGGGTGCCACTGGCAGAACAGAAACATAGTCTGGAGTTCCAGCCCCAGCATCACAAAGCAGAGCAGAGAAAGGAGGGTTTGTAGCTGGGGGAAAAATAATACCTGGCACACCATTTAATTTGATTGAGTCAAGATCAGCAAATGACCTAGTGACTAGTGGAGAAAAGTGTCCAAGACAGTGGTCCTGGAAATGTTAATCGAAGGTGTCACAAAATTCCTGGATTTGTGGTTACTGATGCACAGAATTTTGACTGAAATTCCCTATTTAGTAAATGATCATATTAATAAGGGCCTCATAAGATTGTTGGGAGGACACGTAAAGAGCATTTAGGACAGTAACTGGCACAGCTAACAGCTCAGGATCACTATCTTGTTTAATTAGATAATCAAAAATTCAAATATTAACAACATATTTTAGGGTCTTCAGGGGTCTCAAACCCGCATGTGGCCCGCCGAACAATTTTGTTCATACTTGTCAAGTCATACTGCAGTTATGATTTGATTGGTTATATTGAAAGTAAAACACGTTTTATTTTTTATTAACACAGTCCAAATTTATTTTTTGCTAGAGTAGAATATATGCAATAATGTTGTTTACCCCCCCCCCCCAATTAAGTGAAACTATTTTTGGTGAATGAGTGAATGTGAATGAAGTTTGGCTTCTCAACCTATATAATTACTTTGGCATCTATAGATAAAGCAGATTAAGTGTGATTTGATTTCTCCACCTTTTGCTGAATTAGGGAACAATTTTCTCTTTTGCTAATGTGAAAGGTAATAAAATGCAATTGCTTTTCCTTGTCTCAGAAACAAAAGGGATGATTTCATGGGTAAAAATAAGTCGCTCCTATGGGGCTGAGATTTTGTTAGAATAGACTCTCGCTTTGGCGTGAAAAGGTCAGCATCCATGTTTGAGTTTCACCGTTAACTAAATTTCATGTAGTTCTGTGAAGTGCCCACTCCGGGCGGAGCATTTCCTCCCCTGGACTATTCTCAAAGGTCTCCTTCCCAGAAATTACACTCAGTCTATACTTGTCAAAAAAATCTGGTGACTATATAAATATGATATTGGACATGTATGATATTTCTCAGGTCTTCCATTTTTTTCCACTTCATTGTTTAAATAGGCAGCTCCACCTAGTGGCTAAATAAAATTACTGAAATTTTATTGCATCTTAAAAAAGAAATGTAGATTCAGCAGCAAAAACACCCATCCAATTATTTTTCACATTAAATTGGGGTTATTCATTGTAAATTGTTGTGCTTACCAGTTTTATTTTAACCGTGTTTAGTTTTAAAAAATACACTTAAACCATGACAAGTTTTATTCATTTTTATATATACTTGTTTTTGTCAATACTCTTTAATGTTATTTAAAACGTATACTTGTAGACTTTTAATAATGTACTCCTTAAAAATGAAATATAAATAACTTTTGAGAAATTCACCTTCATGGGGCACTTTGATTCATTCACTCACTAAAATTATTGCACCTTTCTTTGAAAGTGGTTTCATTTGTAATGAATCACAAAGACACTTTAAAAATAACTTTACTCGTAAAAATGCCTTCAGATTAATGAACGCCATTTGAAGAAAGACATGTAATTGTTATGCTTCATTCTGGTGTTATACCCAGGGATTGAGATACAAAACAAGCATTTGATTACAAATGTAATGCTGCTGCCCTCTTGTGGTGGAAAGTACACATTTCCTTCTGGAATAAAATTGGAACACTCCAGAAATAATGCTTTTGACATTTAATGAGAAAACTGAGTGAGCTATATTCACATTTGACCAAAGAAATACAATAAATAACCCACTGACTACCATAACTGAGGATCGAAGTGGCCTTGTTAATTCAATATATCATAGTTAATACGAAGTTAGTGGTTAATGTATTTTTAAGCTGTTGTTTGATAAGTAAATCAAACTACGAAAACCCTTTGTCTGATAACTTTGAGCGTCCTCATCAGTTTCATGACTATTTTTTGCTAATGTTACAGTCAAACAACACCCTCCAACTAAAATTAAGTATAAATATTTCATTTTCCATTTCCTAATATAAGTGGGAAATAAATGCTTTCAAATTGGGTAAAAACAAAAAAAAAAACCCTCCTTCCTTCTGCTGCTGTGTTAGCCAGGGACAGGTTCAGGAGCCCCTTCCAAGGCTGGGGACGTGCATTCATTCACCTTACCGAAACACTTTGGCCCGTACAATCGCGGCGCTGAATGGAAAACAAGCTTAGACACACAATCCAAACAGAGGAGCCAAGCTCTCTCCTCCTTGCACTGGCTCTGCTGCTCGAAATGAATGGTGCTTTTCAGAGTTCTCCAGAGGAACAGAACTAATTCTCTATGAGCTTTGGGCTCTGTGTCTACATCTCTCACTTCGCCTTGGAGTCTTATTGTGGATTAAAGGCAAACAGGAAGGAAACAAAGGGATGATTCTGCCTTGGCCTTAAACCCCAATTTTGGCCTTAAGAACCAATTTTGTTATTATTGAGGAGGGGAAATAAAGCAATCAATTATAATTTGCCTTTATTTGTTTTGCCTGGAGGAAGCAAGCAGAGTCCACAGCAAAACCAGAAGGTTCTGGACACCAGCCTCCCTCCTAGCCCAGCACCAACCCCCCATGGTCTTGATGCACAGCTGACTGTGCGGACCAGAGCCTTTTAACACAGGGCTCCATCCGACTGGTTTTCAGTGAGCAGTGAACATTTCCTCCCTTTCTTATTCCTTCCTAAAAAAGTAACTATGGACCCTGGCCAGTTACTTCAGTTGGTTAGCGTGTCCTCCAAATACCGAGGTTGCCAGGTTCTATCCCGGGTTAGGGCACCTGTGGGAAACCACCAACGAACGTACAACTAAATGGAACAACAAACGAATGCCTCTCTCAATCTCTCACTCTACCTATCTCTCTATCTCTGTCTCTCTTCCTCTGTCTTTCTAAAGTCAATCAATGAAAAGAAATATCTACGATTTATCTACACCACCATTAACAGCCTTGCCCAGGAAGAAGAAGGCTGACAGCTGGGAGGGAGGGGAGTGACCTTCACATGCTTGGGCTGCTCTTGCAAGAGCCCCACCTCCAACTCCTATATATGTTCCTGATTTATGATGGTTGGTACGTCCTGATAAACCCGTCTTAAGTTGAAAATATCATTAAGTCAAAATGCATTTAGGCCCTGGCCGGTTGGCTCAGCGGTAGAGTGTCAGCCTGGCGTGCGGGGGACCTGGGTTCGATTCCCAGCCGGCGCCCATTTGCTTCTCCAACCCCCCCCCCCCCATCCTCTCTGTCTCTCTCTTCCCCTCCCGCAGCCAAGGCTCCATTGGAGCAAAGATGGCCCGGGCGCTGGGGATGGCTCCTTGGCCTCTGCCCCAGGCGCTAGAGTGGCTCTGGTCGCGGCAGAGTGACGCCCCGGAGGGGCAGAGCATCACCCCCTGGTGGGCAGAGCGTCGCCCCTGGTGGGCGTGCCGGGTGGATCCTGGTCGGGCGCATGCGGGAGTCTGTCTGACTGTCTCTCCCCGTTTCCAGCTTCAGAAAAATACAAAAAAAAAAAAAATGCATTTATTACATATAGCCTTCAGAACATCAAAGCTCTGCCTGAAACGTGCTCAGACACAATGGTCAAAAAACGCAGGCAACACAGTCCAGTATAGAGCATGACCATCTGCCGGGCGAGGGTGACTGCGGAGCGCTGCCCGCCCCCAGCCCAGCATCCGGGAGCAGCACACGTCAGCATCGCTGGAGGGCGGGAAGGTCAGCATTCAAAATTGGAAGTACGGCTTCTATTGCACTCATACAGCTTGCACAAGAGCTTAAAACTGAAAAATCGTTAAGTCAAAACACTACGTTGGGAACCGTCTGAGTATTTAACTGGAAAACAATCTGCAGAGCCGGGTGGGGGGTTGGGAGGGCGGGGTTGTCCCGCTTAGCATCTTACCTGAACCTGGCGTCTTAACCACGCACTGAAGAAGTTTCCACTTGACCCTCCTTCCTTCCTTGGGCCTGATCCTCTGAAGATGCTCATGCTGCTCCCAGATGTGTTCTGCCCTGGCCTACTCCTGAGCACAGGGTTTGGCAGCGTGAAGAAGGCGCAGCCAGCGCTGAGCGGCTCTCCACCTGCACCATTCCTGAAGGACAGCTACTCCCATCCCACACTCAGCCCGCCACGTGCCCACCTGGTGAGCCCAGGCTTCCCAGAATTCACTGCGTCCTTTCCACCCACCGCATCAGAAGGGGCGCTTGAAAACCTTAACCAAATGAAACCAGAGACACCCTGAGCTCGGCATCTCAGGCTCTCACCGCCACCGACAGCAGGGCGCCTCCTAGCGGCTGGGGCTGTTGCTGCTGCTCAGTCTGCAGAGGGAGGGTTGCCCTGAAAAAGGGCTCACAGGGAATGGCTGAGAACTTGCTAACTATCTTGCATACACTTGTGTGGGGAATGTGAATTTTTATCTTATAATTTTACTTTAAATTCTCATATGCATTCTGTACATTTTCCTGTTTGCATGTGACATTGTGAAATACAGGGGGTCCTTGGGTTATGACAGTCTCCACATACGATATTTCAAGTTTACAGTGCTTACTCCCATAAAAACTTTTAAAATTTGAGACATAAGTGTTTTGGCTTTCACCTTCATACTACAGAGTATGTTGGCCATCTAGTTTGGTTGCTCGCAGTGGGAGAATACACAGTAACCCACATACGAGTGAGGGAGTTGGAGTCCTGGTACACTTACCTACGCCATCTTGGACTGTTAAAAGCGCAAGTGTTCTGTTTGTGTTGCTTTGTTTAGCAACTTTTTGGCCCTTATCATGGCTCCTAAATGAAAGTCAGAGTCTTCAGATGGCAGTGCTTCAAAGAAGAGGAAAGCCATCACGATGGATGTCACAGAGCTGCTGGCATCACATGGAAAAGAGCTGTCTGCTGAGGACCTCATTCAGCTGGAGAAGCAGCTGATTGAAGAGGAAGAGACAGAAACCCCAGAACTCAAGAGATTTGCTACTAAGGGTTTGACAGAAGGTTTTTCTATGGTAGAGGGTAGGTTGGCAAAATTTCAGGCCGAGGACCCCAGCGATGACAGATTCAGTAAGGTCTACAAGGCTGTTATGGATGCAGTGCAATGCTGTAGACAGAGTTTGGAAGAGAAGAAGTCATCAACCTTCCAGACTAGCCTGGAACAATTCTTTAAGAAGGTAAAGAGGCCAGCAACAGATCCTGTCCCTTCTCCATCAGCTGCTTCTCGAGATGAAACACCTGTGGTACAGGTAGAATCACTTCCAGCACCTCCTGCATGTTCCTTAGACAATCCTGATTCAGCTGACCCAGCATCTCCAGCACCTTCTGCAGGTTCTCCTGCCTCTCCAGCTTCCTCCTCCCAATAGGTCCCTCTCTCCCACCTTGCAATGCCCCTTCCAGTGTGCAAGCCAACCACAGGAATAAGGGTAAGGAATTTATTTTACACTCATTTCTCATCATTTTTTTTTCCTGTTACTAGAGTACAGTGTACAGGACAATATATTTATGTTCTTTTTCCTTTTTCTGTGGCTTAGTTGTTTTTATGTCCTAGATTATGATTTTACAACTGTGCTAGGATAGGTAAGTGACTTAGGCTAGGGTGTGTTTGGATTTACACCAAAATTCAGATTATGTCACTGTTGTAGGAACGGAACTGTGTTGTAACCCAAGGACCCCCTGTAATTTAAAAATTCATAGAATAAAAGCCATTAGTTAATGTGGTATTGAGGGAAAGAAGTCAGATGTGAAAGAGTCTATGTTTTACTTAAGATAAAACTTTAAAATAGGCCAGAGCAGTAGCTCTACTTGAGGGGATGGTAACCTGATGGAAGTACACAGGGCCATTTGGGATGCTGACAACATCTGGTTTCTAGATCTGGGCGCCCATACACAGGAGTGTTCACTTTGTGACAATTAAGTTGTATTCCATATTGTCAAACCCAAAGAAAGGATAAACTTCCCCTAAAGTGGAAACAATTTACCATCTTCCATATTATCCATCCACCTGGAATTCAGCACCCAAAACCCAGAGGCAGGAGGCAGAAGCTCCTTCCACACTGGTTTTAGTAGTGAACACACACACAGCAGTGTCACACACCTCGCATCAGCCTCATCTTCCGGGCTGTATCTCAAAAGCATCTTCTGATCAAGCAGGATGTACACAGCTGCCCACCCTCCTTTGAGTGTGCTTCAACCTGCAATAGTACTCTTGTTTGTCACCACTGTCACTTGATCAGGTCTTGCTCATCCCTGCGCTGACAAGTTTGCTCCTGTGATATGGGGTTTAACCTTCATTGGCTCAAGGGTCCATCTGTCTTAGAAAAGCAGTTTAGCAAAACTAAAGTAGAGAAGTAGAGCTTTTTTTTTTCAGTTAGTGATAATAGGCAAGTAAAAATAAATATTTGTATTTTTAAAAAGGTATCTTCTCTGCATGTTCCCAGGCAAAAAAAGTCAAAACAACTTTTAAGAAAACTCTACTTACACTTCCAGTGCTGACAGCGGTGCTGGCTAATAGGACTTCACATAGGGATGGACATATCCTAAACACTCGCCATTGTGGCTCAAGATTCTTGAAATGTGGCTAGTGTGACTGAGAAATTGAAGACTTAATTAAATCTAAATTTATTTAAACTTATTAACCACATCATGTGGCATCACAGCTCTATAGCAAGAGTTCCTTTCCCCCCCCCTATGGTATTGACAGTGTTCTCTTTTGTGAGGCAAAGATGATAGCCACTGCACTACCTAAACGAGAATGTTCTCGCTTGTAACCGCCACATTTTAAAAAAAATAATTTTATTTTTTTTAATGGGGTGACATCAATAAATCAGGATACATATATTCATAGATAACAAGTCCAGGTTATCTTGTTGTTCAATTATGTTGCATACCCATCACACAAAGTCAGATTGTCCTCTGTCACCTTCTATCTAGTTTTCTTTGTGCCCCTCCCCTTCCCCCTTTCCCTTTCCCTCTCCCCCCTCCCCCCGTAACCACCACACTCTTATCAATGTCTCTTAGTCTCACTTTTATGTCCCACCTACGTATGGAATAATGCAGTTCCTGTTTTTTTCTGATTTACTTATTTCACTCCGTATAATGTTATCAAGATCCCACCATTTTGTTGTAAATGATCTGATGTCATCATTTCTTATGGCTGAGTAGTATTCCATAGTGTATATGTGCCACATCTTCTTTATCCAGTCATCTATTGACGGGCTTTTTGGTTGTTTCCATGTCCTGGCCACTGTGAACAATGCTGCAATGAACATGGGGCTGCATGTGTCTTTACGTATCTATGTTTCTGAGGTTTTGGGGTATATACCCAGTAGAGGGATTGCTGGGTCATAAGGTAATTCTATTTTCAGTTTTTTGAGGAACCACCATACTTTCTTCCATAATGGTTGTACTACTTTACATTCCCACCAACAGTGAATGAGGGTTCCTTTTTCTCCACAGCCTCTCCAACATTTGCTATTACCTGTCTTGTTAATAATAGCTAATCTAACAGGTGTGAGGTGGTATCTCATTGCAGTTTTGATTTGCATTTCTCTAATAACTAATGAAGATGAACATCTTTTCATATATCTGTTGGCCATTTGTATTTCTTCCTGGGAGAAGTGTCTGTTCATGTCCTCTTCCCATTTTCTTATTGGATTGTTTGTTTGTTGTTGAGTTTTATGAGTTCTTTGTATATTTTGGATATTAGGCCCTTATCTGAGCTGTTGTTTGAAAATATCATTTCCCATTTAGTTGGCTGTCTGTTTATTTTGTTATCAGTTTCTCTTGCTGAGCAAAAACTTCTTAGTCTGATGTAGTCCCATTCATTAATTTTTGCCTTCACTTCTCTTGCCATTGGAGTCAAATTCATAAAATGCTCTTTAAAACCCAGGTCCATGAGTTTAGTACCTATGTCTTCTTCTATGTACTTTATTGTTTCAGGTCTTATGTTTAGATCTTTGATCCATTTTGAGTTAATTTTAGTACAGGGGGACAAACTGTAGTCCAGTTTCATTCTTTTGCATGTGGCTTTCCAGTTTTCCCAGCACCATTTATTGAAGAGGCTTTCTTTTCTCCATTTTGTGTTGTTGGCCCCTTTATCAAAAATTATTTGACTATATATATGTGGTTTTATTTCTGGGCTTTCTATTCTGTTCCATTGGTCTGAGTGTCTATTTTTCTGCCAATACCATGCTGTTTTGATTGTCATGGCCCTATAATATCGTTTGAAGTCAGGTATTGTAATGCCCCCAGCTTCATTCTTTTTCTTTAGGATTGCTTTGGCTATTCGGGGTTTTTTATAGTTCCATATAAATCTGATGATTTTTTGCTCCATTTATTTTAAAAATGTCATTGGAATTTTGATGAGAATTGCATTAAATTTGTATATTGCTTTGGGTAATATGGCCATCTTGATTATATTTATTCTTCCTAACCAAGAACAAGGAATATTCTTCCATCTCATTATATCTTTTTCGATTTCCCTTAACAATGGTTTATAGTTTTCATTATATAAGTCCTTTACATTCTTTATGTTTATTCCTAAGTTTTTTTTTTGGTTTTTTTTTTGCGATCGTGAAGGGGATTATTCTTTTGAGTTGGTTCTCAAATGTTTCATTGTTGGCATATAGAAAGGCTATTGACTTCTGTATGTTAATTTTGTATCCTGCGACCTTACTGTATTGGCTTATTGTTTCTAGTAGTCTTTTTGTGGATTCTTTGGGGTTTTTGATGTATAGGGCCATATCATCTGCAAAAAGTGATACCTTTACTTCTTCTTTTCCGATATGGATGCCTTTTATTTCTTTGTCTTGTCTGATTGCTCTGGCTAGAACCTCTAGTACCACATTAAATAAGAGTGGAGAGGGTGGACAACCCTGTCTTGTTCCTGATTTAAGGGGGAAAGCCTTCAGTTTTGTGCCATTTAATATGATGTTAGCTGATGGTTTATCATATATGGCCTTTATCATGTTGAGATATTTTCCTTCTATACCCATTTTGTTGAGAGTCTTAAACATAAAATTGTGTTGTATTTTATCGAAAGCCTTTTCTGCATCTATTGATAAGATCATGTGGTTTTTGTTCTTTGTTTTGTTGATATGGTGTATTACATTAACCGTTTTATGTATGTTGAATCATCCTTGAGATTCTGGGATGAATCCCACTTGATCATGATGTATTATTTTTTTAATATGTTGTTGTATTCGATTTGCTAGTATTTTGTTTAGTATTTTAGCATCTGTATTCATTAGAGATATTGGTCTGTAGTTTTCTTTTTTTGTGCCATCCTTGCCTGGTTTTGGTATGAGGGTTATGTTGGCCTGATAAAATGTGTTTGGAAGTATTGCTTCTTCTTCAATTTTTTGGAAGACTTTCAGTAGAATAGGAACCAAGTCTTTGAATGTTTGATAAAATTCGCTGGTATAGCCGTCAGGGCCTGGACTTTTATTTTTGGGGAGGTTTTTAATGGTAACCTCCACATTCAATTCTGTTTCCCCTTAACGCTTCAGGCATTATGATTTACTTACAGTAATTTACGTGCTATTTCCCTCCTCCATCTCTTCCTTCATCCTGTCCTTTCTTCCTAGAAAGCTCTTCTTATTCTTCCTCTTTCCCCTCCATCCTCTTCATCTTTTCATATTCTGGTCCTTTGGGAACTTCCTGACCCACTCATTCTTGGTTAGGTCAATCCCCACTTTGTGTTTCTTTTCCAAAATATTTGTGCTTCTAGCTATCACAGAATTCAACTGATACATAATCTCTCAGTCTGTCTCTCCCACTGTCTTATAGGTTCCCTTATGTATCTTTGTATTTCCAAGAATCAAGTCAAATAGAATGCATTCAAGTATTGAATGAATGAGTGAATGATAAGGCAAGCAGCAGTCTATCCAAGAGGCTGTGGCCTAGACATCTGGAAGTTGAGGAGATCAGCCAAAAGAACAAAAGTGGTCCATGAATGGCTACTTTATTACAGCAATATTCACAATGGAAAAAAGATTATTAAAGCAACTTAAAAGACCAACACTGGGAATGTATAATAGTTTAATATATTATGTTATGTCCACTAGATGGAATATTATGCAGCTCTTTAAAATTATAATTATGAGGAGTAGGCAGTATCTGGGAAAATGTTTATGATTTGCTAAATGAAAAAAGAGACTATAAAATCCCTTCCCCATAAATAATTATGACCATATAACAATATGATTGCCTCCGGACACAAACTGACATTGAGTATATAAAAATGAAAATGTTCACACTGGAATTTGGAAATATGTATGCATTCTTCTTTTTAAAATGTTTTAACATTGTTTTATGTTAGTTTTCCATTTAAAAAAAGTGATAAAAATTCACGAAGAATCCCCTGACCTAATTCACTCAGCAGTGAGCTCTAAGCTTGGATGTTTGAGAAAGGGTTAGGAGTGAAGTCCTTGAGCAAAGATGTGGGTGATCAAGACACCAAGGGGAGAGACCCAGGGGGCAGGGGGCCCTCTGGTCACATGTCCACAGGTGACGCTCCTCAGGACCCCCACAAATAGTAACAGTAACCATGGCCAAAAATGAACATAAGTATTCTCTATGTTTATTAAAATAAAGCCCTGAAAATAGCACAATACAGTCAAAGCCTATCAACATATATTTTATAATTGTTACAATTAATTTCTATTTATTACATCTCACTGGCTTTTAAACATATTTTCTTTTGTTGCAGATAAGACCCCATTAGACATTAGAAAACAATAGAGACAGGTTTTTTCTATTACTTAGGCCTGGTCCATCAAGCAAAATCCTGCTGCCTCTCTGGTCTCTGCCCCTTGGAATGGGCCAGCCATGTGAACATCGCTAAGAGAACGGGAGAGGGCTGGCAATGAGCCGTCTTGGGAAGGAGCCCTACCTTTAGGGCTTGTTTCCAGCCAGGAACAACTCCATGTCAGCTGAAAGAGACCAGAGACAACTGTCAGATGGAGCTGCTGAGGGTGTGGTCACCAGTGGTCACCTGAAGCTTGCCAGCATCTATTCGTGCCAGAAAACGAAGAGGAGTTTTGCACAAAAGCAATTACAGGATGAGGAGAAGGAAATAGGTCTTTGAATCTCACTTGTCACACCAGGTGTTATTAAAGTCCTATTACAACCACACCAATCAAGTAAGTGCTTGTCTGACTCTTGCTGCTTCTCCTTCTCCCAAATCCAACTCTGCAGAAGCCAAAGGCTACAGAGTGGACTGGAGACCGAGCGGCTCTACACTGCATGCGAGGGTGAAACACTCATACTAGGTTTTACTAGACTTTTTACTTTTTTTTTTTTTTGTATTTTTCTGAAGCTGGAAACGGGGAGGCAGTCAGACAGACTCCCCATGTGCCTGACTGGGATCCACCCGGCATGCCCACCAGGGGGCGGCCCATCTTGGGGCGTCGCTATGCCCATCAGAGCTATTCTAGTGCCTGAGGCAGAGGCCACAGAGCCATCCTCAGCGCCTGGGCAAACTTTGCTCCAGTGGAGCCTTGGCTGCAGGAGGGGAAGAGAGAGACAGAGAGGAAGGAGAGGGGGAGGGGTGGAGAAGCAGATGGGCGCTTCTCCTGTGTGCCCTGGCCGGGAATAGAAACTGGGACTCCTGTACACCAGGCCAACACTCTACCACTGAGCCAACCGGCCACGGCTACATTTTTTTTTGAAATAGTATTAGACTTACAGAAAAGTTACAAAAATACATAGTACAAAGACATACAATTTTCACCCATCTTATATAATTGTAGTACAATTATACAAACTAGGAAATTTATATACTAAACCATACTATTACCTGACTGCAGAATGCCACCCGATTTCACGGGCTATTTCACTGATGTCCTTTTGAAGCGTCCGGGTCCTAATCATATTGCATTTATTTATGTCAGTATGAATTCGTGGATATTTACTTAATTATATAGGTTATAGTACAATATTGTCATTAATTACATTTCTGGTAAAAAGAAATTACAGCTTTGGACATTGGAAACTTTTTTGGGTTGGTTCCTGCACCTTTCTGACACATCCCAATCCTCTGGGGAGCATTTTCTTATTTTTGGCAGCACAAGCTGATCCAAGCTGACCTTGTGTTTTCTCTGCCACAAGCCAGAATCAATTACTTTTCCAAGGTGGACTTTTCTGTTCCAGGATCATCTATTTTATTGTACTTTCATGTCTAAAATTAGTTTGGTTTCCTTTTCTTTCTCTCTCTCTTTCTTTCTTTTTGAGAGTCATATTTAGAAACCATCATAGGATGCTAGATGGATTATTACTAAGTTTCATTGTTTCTAGGCATTCTCAGTGGGCAGAAGAGCTTGAATATATATATATGTATATATATATATATATGTATACACATATATATATACTCACAAACCCATACACACATCTATATTCATTTATTTTCTTATTTATCTATCCATATGAAAATACACATATTCTGACTTCCTGCATTATTTGTAACTTCCTTGTCTAACAATGAAAAACCTGGCTCTTGATTAACTTATTTTTCAAATCTAGTATAAACATAAAAAGTTTCAAAATTGGTCAGCTATAGTTCTGTGAGACACAAAGGTCCTAACTAGAATACAATACTTGTGTATGGCTCTCTCCGCCTTTTGCCTTATGTTATCTAGTAAAAATACTATTCTCATTTTGTGTGGTAATGTTATTCATTTTTAATACAATCAGGTTTATTTATTGCAGGTTGCATTTACAGTGGTATTTCTCCATGAATTGTCAATTTTAAAAAATTATATGCAGTAATACTTGCTCTTTGTGGTGGACAGTTCTATGGGATTTGACATAAACAAATCCCATAAAATTTTTTGTGGTGTATCCATCACAAAAATCATGATACGCAACAATTCCATTATCCTAAAACTTCCCTAATGCTTCCCCTTGTAGTCAGCCAAAGCCTTCACTCTATCCCTGTTTTTCTTTCTAATAATGCTGCTTTTTCTATAATAGCATATAAATGGTATCATATAATATGTAGCCTTTTGGGCCTGGTTTCTTATGCTTAGCAAAACAAAATTACGATTAATCCATGTTGATTTTTTATGGCTATACCAGTTTGTTTATGCACTCACCAAATGAATAACATCTAGGTTGTTCTAAATTGTGGTATAAGTAATCCAATATGAACATTTCACATACAGATTTTTTTGTGTGGCATTATCATTGTAATTTGTAAATATGAAAGAAGAAGATTGTTGAGTCACATTGTAAGTGTATGTTTAACTGCATAGCAAAAAAAACCCCTAAAACAACAACCCCCCCCCAACATTTGTGCCTTTTGGTATCCTGTGAGCAATGTAGCAACTTCTAGTTGCTCTGCGTCCGTGCCAGCTCCTGATATGTAACCTTCCCAGTCGCTCTCATAGATGTGCAATGGTTATCTCCTTCTGGATTTAATTTGCATTTCCCTGACTAGAGATGTTACCTTTTCATATATCTATATCTTTTCTTTGATGAAGTATCTGTTCAGATATTTTGACCATTTTGCGACTGGATTATTTGAGTTTTAGGAGATTTTAATATATTTTGAATAGAAGTCCTTTGTCAGAAATATGATTTATGAATAGTTTCTTCCAGTTTGTGACCTGTCTTTTCATTCTCTCACTAATGAGTTTCATAGAACAAACATTTTTTTATTTTGATAAAGTCCGGTTTACTTTTTTCTTTCATGAATCATGCATGCTCTTGGAGTAAGAGCAAAAACTCTTTGCCTAACGAATGTAATAAAGATTTTTCTCCTTCACTTTGTTCTAGAAGATTTATAGATTTCATTGTTATATTTAGATCTAAAATCCATTTTAAGTTGTTTCTTTGTGGATACAAGTTTTTTGTTTGTTGTATTTTATTTTATATTTTTACACATAGATGTGCAACTGTTCAGCACCACTTGTTGAAAAGAGTACTTTCTCCATTGATTGCCTTTGAGCCATTGTTAAAATCAGTTGACTAGCTCTGGCCGGTTGGCTCAGTGGTAGAACATTGGTCTGGCCTGTGGAAGTCCTGGGTTCGATTCCCGGCCAGGGCACACAGGAGAAGCGCCCATCTCCTTCTCCACCCTTTTCCCTCTCCTCTCTATTTCTCTCTTCTCCTCCTGCATCCATGGCTCCATTGGAGCAAAGTTGGCCCAGCGCTGAGGATGGCTCCGTGGCCTCCACTTCAGATGCTAGAATGATTCCCCAGATGGGCAGAGAATCGCCCCCTGGTGGGCTTGCTTGGTGGTTCCTGGCCAGATGCATGTGAGAGTCTGTCTCTCCATCTCCCCACTTCTCACTTCAGAAGAATACCAAAAAAAAAAAAATCAGTTGGCTATATTTGTGTGTGCCTATTTTAGGCCTCTTATTCTTTTTCATTGATTAATATGTCTATGTTTTCACCAATACCATGCTGTCTTGACTATGCAACTGTATAGCACAGCTAAACCTTACTAATCACTAGGGAAATGTAAAGTAAAATCATAGTGAGAGACCACCACTCACACATGAATGGATAACACTGAGAAAAACATGAACTCCAAATCTGGGCAGTCATGCAGAGCACCCAGATGCTCATACATGTTGTTGATTATGTAAAATTTACAGCCACTGTGCAACACGATATGGCCATTTCTTACCAAACTAAACGCATTCCTTCCCTAACCCAGTAATTGCAATTCTAGATATTTACCCTACAGAAATGCAAACATATGTCCACAGAAAGACTTGCACAGAATACTTATTGCCACTTTCCTCCTTCCCATAACAACTCTGGACTAGAAACAACCAAAGGTTCTTCAATAGGCAAATGGATAAGCAAACCGAATGTAATGGAATATGCAGCAATAAAAAGTCATGGATGATTCCTGTTACATGCTGAGAGAAACAGGCCATATCTAAGAGAATATATTGTATGATCCCATTTATGAGTTTTAGAAAAGGAAGTATTAACTTATGGTACAAAAATATATCAGAGCAAGGGTTGCCTCGTAGGTAGGGTGTTGTAGAGATTGACTGGAAAGGGGCCCAAAGGAAATTTCTGCCTGTAATAATGTTCTGCATCTTGATAGGTGTTTGAGTTGCACACAACTGTGTTCCTGTTAATGCTCATTTCATGAAGCACTCAAATTCTGTGCATTTCATTGTGCTAGGAATTTTACTTGGAAAGAAGAAAAAGATCAACACTTATTGCTCCCTTAGTAAGATGTCTGGAGGTAGGTGGCTCCAGCGTTCTGTGGATCAATGATATTATCAAAGTTCCAGGCTCTTTCTTTCTTTCCACTTTTTGCCTTTTTTGTCTTCACAGCTATTGCTGTATGATCAGTATGGCAGCTGTCACATCGTATTGAATGGCCCCACGATCAAGTCTTTGAGCTACAGAGTCAGATTGGGTTTGGATTCTGGTCTTTCTATCTGTTGATTTTGTCATCTCTGATATACTTTTTAACTTCTTTAAGCCTCAGCTTCCCATTTCTAAAGTGAAGATAATCAAATCTGCTCCATAGATCTGTTGTGAAGATTAAATGAAATAATAGTAACTAATGTGAAGTGCTCAGCTTAGAGCCTAGAACAGTGGTTCTCAACCTGTCTAATGCCATGACCCTGCAATATAGTTCCTCATGTTGCGGTGACCCCAAACCAAAAAATAATTTTGGTGGCTACTTCATAACTGTAATTTGGCTACAGTTATGATTCGGAATGTATTCTCATTGCTTTAGGTGACCCCTGTGTTTTGATCGTTCGACCCCCGCCGGGGTCGTGACCCACAGGTTGAGAACCGCTGGCCTAGAAAATAAATTTGGGGGTATATAAATATACATAGTTGAGACATACTATAGTCATCTTACAGGGAGCTTCTAAGAATTCAAATTGCTTCTAGTTTTGCTTAGCTGGCACCCTAATTTTTAGAAACGCAATACTACAGTGTCAAAAAATGTAATCTACTTATACTCTCAGGTAATTTCTGCTTAATAATTGCATCTGGAACCATTTTATCACCAAAGAAAGTTTTACATGTGAGCTGATTTTATTGTTTAAAGTCCTTTTGCTTTTCAGACTCTTACTTAAACAAAAATACCACAGGCCCCTGCAGTTTTATAGGAAGAGCTGATGGTGTAGTTCTCCTGCTTAAGTGATAGTCTTCCAACATGGCCTGGGGTGAAGAACGAGGACGGGGCTACCCTCCAGTAGTCTAGACTCAGCACATAACACACTCCTAATGGTTCTCCCCACTTGTGGCTGCCTCCACTGAGGCAGCACGTGATGCTCTTAGTAAAAGCAAGAAGTGTTCTCTCACTTTGAGATTAGGCGAAACTCGAGGACCTCAACTGTGAGTTGAGTGAAGATCAAGCTCCAAAGCCCAGCAGTGAGGCTGAGCCACGGAGGAGGGTGGCTGGTGCTTTAGGGACGCTGAGTGCGTCATCCACGATTATAAACTTTACAAGGTCGTTTTGTCACACTGGGGATCGTATTTGGAATTCTTTTAGGATAACTTTATGGATTACCAGGAAATTTACCAATAGGCACACAGTACTTTAACATTCAGAAAAGAAAAGAAAAATGCATTTTCTTTTTCGGAAAAAAAATTTTTTCATTAAAAGTTATTTGGGAGCTGTTTTATTGTTTTGTTTTGTGTTATTACTGAATTTCTTTTTCAATGGTCTCACTTTTCCTTATTATTTGTTAAATTGTTCATTTGGAATAATCTTTGTCTATAAACTCTTCATTATAAAATCTCAAAATTGTGTACAATAGGGTCATTATAAAAGTGAAAATAGTACTTCATGGGTGTTCAGTGAATGGGAGTCATATCTCAATGCGTATCTACTGAGGGCCAGCCTACTATGTACAAATTTTGACACAAAAGTGACATTTTAGCCTGACCTGTGGTGACGCAGTGGATAAACCATCCACCTGGAATGCTGAGGTCCCTGGTTTGAAACCCTGGGCTTGCCTGGTCAAGACACATATGGGAGTTGATGCTTCCTGCTCCTCCCCCTGTTCTATCTCTTTCCTCTCTCTCTCTCACTCTAAAAATGAATAAATAAAAAATAAAATCTAAAAAAAAAAAAAGAAAAAGTGACATTTTATGTCTGATAGGAGAAATAAAATTATATTCTTTTTATAGTCTATCAAGAATGATGAAACAATATTTGACATATGTTCTTAAACTGGTCAAGTGTATTATTTGTGGACAGAACTCAGAACACACGCTAGGATGTTTACATAGCTCATTTTCTACCTCCAACAATGTTTTATTTACACTTTTTATAGGGAAAAGAGTCTTGAGAATTTTTCATTTGCTGTTACCTGATGCACGTTTTACATTTCCTGGGGAAACCCTGGAGGGGAAGCAAACGAACAGCAGCAAATGAAGGTATTTTCAGAGCTTCCACCCTAAGAACCAGTGCCTGAGTGCACTGGACTAGAGTGAGCGCATGGGGGTGCCCAGGGGCCCTGCTCTCTGTTGTTGGTATCCATAGTCACCAAAATAACACCCTTCTCATCATGTGATCCATCCCAGTGTCTGAAACAGCAGGGCCTTTAAACTTGACCTCAGGTGTCAGTGACCCTGTTGCACTACCCTGTAAAAGGAAACAGCTGAGGGTCCTGCGAATCTAACTCTTCCAGTGACTCTCTTTTCTGTGCTCGGATCCTGTCCCATTTCCCATCATTTACGGAAGCCTGTGTGGGGGAGAGTAAGCCAAGCCACGATGACTATTTCCCTGGCTGGTTCAACCGTGCAGAGTGAAGCAGGGAGGCGATTCTCAAAGGAAACATGGTTTCGTTATTGGAGGCCTTATGTTTAAAAAATATTTTTGGCTCTTTTCCTCTACTTGCTCACGCAGCAGTTCAAACTCCTGAAGAGCTCCTTTCACCTGGAATGAATAGGCGCCTGTGTTAGGGTGTCTCCCCACTGACCCCCTGGTGGGGACTGGTGCCTCCGCTGCGGCTTCCACCCTGCACTGTCCCCTCTGTGCCTGCCACGCATCCTGCTGCTCAAGCTTGTGGCCTCTTCCTGATGGCACCGACCCTTCTTCTAGGTACTGTTACACCGGCTGGACACCGCCTCTGTCACTTTTCTAATGACAGTCACTAAAGTCTCCCATTGGGCTTCGTCACAGAGATGCTGAAGCCCTCAAGGGTAACACTGAAAGCCCATGTTGAGGACAAGGGATGTAAGCCTCTCTTTTCTCTTACACTTTCCGATGTGGGTCTCAAGATGGAGTGCGCGTGCCTCCGTGCTGTGCCATCTGCAGTTTACGACTCGTTTAAGTCTGCCCTTCTAGCTTCTTCTTCACTTAGGGGGCAGCGTCTTCCGGAAGGCTCCTTCCTTCTTACAAAAAGGCCTTTGGTGACAGACCCCAATCCCATAAGTTTTCTAGACATTCTCTGATATGTCTTATCTCCAGCTTAGCTGGAGACTGCGCCCTCTGCTACAAAACCCTCCTCTCAGGCTGGGAGAGATGACCTGGATTGTCATCACAGTACACAGACAAGTCTTTCGTAAACAGACTCATTTTTAAGATGGAAGGTCAGGGGATAGAAGAATGTAGAGTGAAAAAAGACATCATTTAAAGTAAGGGCTGTTTCCTCTCACTTTTCTAATGACACAGGTGTACCGTGTTGTCTGCTTTGCTCCGTCGGGGACTCACCCGTGCCGGTTTGGAACCCAGCAGACTCGGGAGAGCTCACTGGCTGGCCACACGGAAGTTAGCTCCTTACTGGATAACTCACTGATTATTTCCCATGCTGCTGCCTAACAGCTCAGAGATCAAAGAGTATAAACCTCCTTGCTTGATACCAGTGCTACACCTGATCAACCCAGCTAAGTTGCTTTTAAATTGCATGCTGCTCCCATTGTCACAGGCCTGAAAATCCCCGCCAGGGGCCAGGTGTGGGGCAGGCTGACCTAAGCTATAGGTGAGTGAGTCTCCAAAGCCGGCGCGTGGAGGTCACCCTTACATGGCTTCCCACGCCCCGTTCTCAGCTCTCCCGAGAGCGAAAGGAGCAGCTATAGTTAGATTTTTCATTTAAAATCTGGCACTGCCTGAAGTCATTCCCGTTCCTTCCAACGACAGTTGCCATTATATTAAAGAGAGTAAATTTGCTGCTGCATTACTTACTGCCCAGAAAATCCAGCTGAAACCTGCTCCAGCCAAATCTGCAATTTCAATGCAAGGCCAGGGCCTTTAAATAGCTCTGCTAGTGAGGATTTTCTGCTTTCTAGAAAAAAAATTTTTTTGATAAAGCCTCAGTTTGAAGGATTGGACATGGACCATTAGAAACAGAAAACGGTTGTCCTCATCTCTGTCAATTTCCAACTGCCCCATTTGCAAGGTAAAGTGTCCTCAGAGAGGTGCTACCTGGTGTCTTTGATCGGAGTGCAGGAATATTTCTTTATTACATTTTCCCAAAGTCCTTCAAGTCTTTCTTTAGATGCCCATTCTCCAAACCTATGTGTTTATGTTTATAACCCCAGCAGTATACAAAGCCATTTTTTTTTCAAAGTAGTACAAAGAGAGCAGTTAAAGAATGAAAGTTCTTTCTCAGAAGGTACCTGGATTGGGTCACGGCCTCCGTCTCCCGAGGTTTAACTTGATTTTGGTCACGTATTATATAGCTCTGCACAGAGGAAAGCAGGAAGACTCCAAAGTGCCTTTTCCTTCTCTTCTCGTTCCTCTAGTCTCACATTATTTTGGATCCAAACCGTTTCAGAAGATTTAATGTATGATGTACAATACAGTGTTGTAGGGAAAATAAGAAATTGGTAAGAAAAGACCTTATTTTAATACACATAACTTTGTGGAATGAAGCTTAATATTTTGAAGTTGGTAGGATATTGTCCTCTTCTTCAAATACATTCAGAAAATCAAGTCTGACAACATGACTTTCTGCTTTGCTCACAGTTTGGGAGCTTTGAAAACCACAGCTTAACTCTCCACAGTGTTGGTAGGATGATCCCAAACACTGCTGAGTCAGAGTACAGAGGATGCTCCCTCCACTGATGTAGGTGTCACATCTATAGGAAACTCAGTTAAAATGTCCAGAGAAGCTCTAACTTTCCTAAGGTTCCTTCTATCCAGAAGTTTTGTTCAGTTTCTGGAGGCCATACTTGTGGACAAGGCCCACCAGGGGTGAGGATGATGGAGACGCAGAGACCTGACTTTGGGGACCAGGTTCAGTGATGCAGATCCACTTTATTCAGGAAGTAAGCTAGCTTATATACACAGGTTCAGCCTATAGGGTGTTACAGTGTGTTCTTCAAAGCCAATGGCTGAAAACATCAGGGAGCTGCCTGGTTTGCGCTGAGTCATTTCCTTATTGTGGGTGAGCTCCCTTCCTGGGTGTGCCCAGGAGGCTTCTGGGAGCTGGAGTATTCTCACAGCATTGCATCAGCCACAGCTGTTAGGAATGAGCTCTGTGCTCTACCTACATTTCCCCCTTCTCTTTTAATTAGGACCAGTTGGACTTGATGAATGATAGTTTGCTGTTGTTGTCTCTATGGGCAGGATAATGCCAGGGTGGGGAAAAGCAGCCCAGACATAGGGGTCCGTCTGCATCTTGCAGTTAGTGGTTACTTTAGCACACACAAGCAGGAACAGAGTACCAGGGCCTGGGGGCCCGTCAGGGGCCATTCTCTGGGCTTGCTCTGCTAAAGCCTTCATATCCCCACAGGTGATGGGGTGTGCACATTGGCTGCGAGGTCTTCTTCTGGAGACTTGCCATTTCCTGGGTTGGGGGATTCATCGGAAGGGTCATCTTGGGACACCGGGACTGGCCTTATGTTTTGTCCTGGGATCCAAATTGGCTGAGGGCTGTTTTTTGGAAAGACACAAGTATAACCTCTCCCTTGCGTTAGAAGGGGGTGTGGATCCCGCCACTGTGCTGTGGCTGGGTCCTTTCAGTGTACCAACAGTAAAGGGGTTTAGGAGTGGCAACTTCCGCTTCTTCGGCTGGCTGGGCCGATTGTGCAGTTAGCCATTTGGTTGGTTTTGTTTTTGCGTGCTCAGCTGCGAGTGTGTTAAACTCGGAGGCTAAACCACTTTCCTCCACAGTGGAGGGGGGAGAATAGGGAGGTAGGGGCTCCTCAGCAAGAGGTCCGGGCACCAGTTGTGGACAGGGCCCACCGGGGGTGAGGACGACAGAGACGCAGAGACCCGACTCCGAGGACCAGGTTCAGTGATGCAGATCTACTTTATTCAGGAAGTAAGCTAGTTTATATACACAAGTTCAGCCTATAGGGTGTTACAGTGTGTTCTTCAAAGCCAATGGCTGAAAAGATCAGGGAGCTGGCTGGTTAGTGCTGAGTCACTTCCTTATAGCAGGTGAGCTCCCTCTGGATGTGCTTAGGAGGGTTTCAGGTGCTGGAGTGTTCTCATAGCATTGCATCAGCCACAGCTGCTAGGAATGCGCTCTGCACTCTACCTACACATACTGAATACATTTAACCTATTTCCTATATCCACAGGACACAATTTACATACCATATCTTTCCTCCCTGAGAATATTGTAGCATCTTGGATAAATAACCTGCAGTTCAGTTAGACTATGCCATGGTTTCTGTAACCCTTTTTACTGTTGTGGTGTGTTCCTCCATGCTTTTGATGCTTTGTCTATACTGTTTCTGAGAGGACATTCTTTGGGCTGCTAGAGACTTTTGTGGGCAGGCAGAAAACCAATGTGTCTGGGGATTAACTGCCCATGCGCAGGGCCTTTGCCAACGCCTCACAGGGAAGTTTGAAAGCCCTGTCCCAATTCTGGATAACTCTGAGGTTTCTCTTGAGAGATTCCCCTAATATGTTTTTCCATATAGCTATTAAAAAAATCCCTTCAGTGAGTCTGAAGTAATGGGGAATTCAGTAGTTATAGTTTGTTCATTCTTTCTTTACTGTTTTTTTATTGATTTTTTTTTTTTAGAGAGAAGGGGGTGAGAAGTGGGAAGCATCAACTTGTAGTTGCTTCCCATATGTGCCTTGAATAGGCAAGTTCATGGTTTTGAACTGGTGACCTCAGTGTTCCAGATTGATACTTTATGCACTGTGCCACCACAGGTAAGGCATTTTACTGTTAATAATACTAAAGAGAGACACGTCATTATCATGGAAAAATAGGAACTTTCTACCATATTCTCTCCAAAGAACACCTATTTAGACAATCAATCATACATGAGAGAGCCTTTGTGGGAGTCCAGGAGTCCAACGGGTAAGATAAGAGTGTACCATTGGGACAAAACAAATCTAAAATTAGACACAATGAAGAAGGTAAGAAGAAATGTTTCACTTAACCAATGTCACCTCTCCTGCAAGGCAGCACAGCTTAGCATCAAGAGAAACTTCCTAGGACCGTGATCTCTCCCGTGAAAGAAAGTGAAAGCATGTAAGTGCCTAGTTTTCTCAGCTCTGTAAGAAACTGCTAAAAGACTAAATCCCTCCAGCCCCAGCAAGGATACTGAAGTAAGCTGTGAGACTAAGCTGTAGGAAGCAGCAGATAGGGTCTCGGACAGCACTGAAGTGCTGTGGATCACATCACATCACAGACTCCATCAGGAAGGCCACCCATGAGCCACCAGGGACACTTGGCCTATAGATCCCCATACTGGCCCACAGGCACCAAAATGCTCCCTGCACTTTACCTACACACATCTCCACCAACTGCCAGCTCTCCGTGCCTCTGGGGCAGCCTGAGGAAATGGCCTGTGAACACCTGCAGAAAGCTGGCCCAATTCTCCAGGCCTTGGAGGAAACCATACAAACTTGAACATTCAGCATCACACAAGGGTAAGGAAAAGGGAGGCTGTTAGCTCTGACCTGGTTTTGGAGGACTGAAAGAAAGTACACAAACTTGAGATTTCTGTCACAAGAAAGAACAATAAGTGTAAAACAGATATACCCATAGAAAAGCTCTGAGAAAGATTCAACATCCTAACAGGGTTGACAGAAGGTATTTCTCTCCCAAAGATGGTTGGTAAAGACTGAAATAGGTGACTCCCTACTTAAAGACAACAATACGACACTTCAAGGAACATGAAAAATCAAGGAAAAATGACACGAAGGAACACAATAATTTTCCCATAATCAACCCCAAAGAAATGAAGGTTCATTATCTGCTTGATAAAGAATTCAAAATACTTGTTTTATGGAAGCTTGGTGAGCAATTAAAATAGCACAGAAAAATAACTCTATAAAATCGGAAACAATAAATGAACAAAATCAGAGGTTTAACAGAGAGATAGAAATCATTTTAAAAAGTCTGGAGCTAAAGGATGCAGTAAATGAAACAAACACTATAATAGAGAGCATTAATAACAGACTAGATTAAATAGAAAAGTGAATCTGTGAAGTAAAAGACAAGTCCTTCCTAATTTTAAACTATATTACAAAGCAATAGTAATCCAAAAAGAATGGTATTGACATAAAAACAGACAAATAGTTCACTGGAACAGAATATAGAAGCCAGAAATAAACACATATATGGTCAATATAATTGTCAATATAAATGCCAGAAATAAACCCATCTGTACATGTCATATAATTTCTGACAAAGCAGCTGAAAATATACAATAGAGGAAGGATATTCTCTTCAATAAATGATGCTAGGAAAACTGAATAACCACATGCAAAGGAATGAAACTGGACCCATATCTTATACCATGCACAAATGTCAACTCAAATGGATTAAAGACTTGAACATGATGTGAAACCATAAAAGTTCTAGAAAAAAAAATCATAAAGAGTAAGCCCTTTGACATTGATCTTAGCACTATTCTTTTTTATTTGACACCAAAAGCAAAGACAACAAAAAGAAAATGAGTCAAGTTGGACTATTCCAAACTGGAAAGCTCAGCAATAGTCACCATCAACAAAATGAAAAGACAACCTGAAAGAATAAAAAGAAATGAGAGAAAATACTTGCAAACCACATATTAGATAAGGATTTAATATCCAAAATATATGAAGAATTCATACAAGTAAATAGCAAAAAAATAACCCAATTAAAAAGTGAGCAAACAACCTGAATAGACATTTTTCCAAAGAAGGCATACAAATGACCAAAAGATACATGAAAAGTGCTCAAGATCCCTAATTATCAGGGAAATGTGAATCAAAACCATAACGAGCTATCACTTCACCTGTGGGAATGATTATTATCAAAAAGACAAGTGATGGCCCTGGCCTGTTGGCTCAGTGGTAGAGCATCTGCCTGGTGTGTGGAAGTCTGGGGTTGATCCCCAGCCTGGGCACACAGGAGAAGCACCCATCTCCTTCTTCCCCTTCCCCCTCTCCTTCCTCTCTGTCTCTCTCTTCCTCTCCCACAGCCAAGGCTCCATTGGAGCAAAGTTGGCCCAGGTGCTGAGGATGGCTTCATGGCCTCCGCCTCAGGCACTAGAATGGCTCCTGCTACAACAAAGCAATGCCACAGATGGGCAAAGCATCGCCCCCTGGTGGGCATGCCAGGTGGATCCTGGTAGGGCGTATGTAGGAGTCTGTCTGACTGCCTCCCCGCTTCTAACTTCGGAAAAATACACACACACACACACACACACACACACACACACACACACACACAAAGGACAAGTGATAACAAATGCTGGTGAGAATATGGAGAAAAGGGAAATCTTGTATATTGTTGGTAGGGAGGTAAACAGGTACAGCCACTATGAAAAACAGTATGGCAGCTCCTCAAGAAATTAAAAACTGAACTACCATATGACCCAGCAATACCATTTCTGGGTAAATATCCAAAGGAAGTGACAGCGTTATCTAGAACAGTGATTTTCAACCTTTTTACACGTGGGGACCAGTGAAAATAGAATTATGTCAGGGACTGCTAAGGCAGAAATCACCCTGAGCATAAGCAAATTTGAGTAAGAGCACTGGGTCTATAATCTTCACACAATATCAGGGTGGTTAACTCTTTTGTGGACCAGCATGAAATTTCTGCCAGATCAGTCATTAAAAAACACTTTACTCTTGTGCTATTTGCAGCATTATTCACAATAGCCACTTCTGGGTAAACATCCAAAAAAATTAAAAAATGAAATCACTGTCTCCAACACATTATCTGCACTCCTGTATTCACTGCAGCATTATTAACAATAGCCACAAATGGAAATAACCTAAATGTCCATCAAGCAATAAATGGATAAAGAATATGTCATACATGAACATATATACAGTGGAATATTATTCAGACATAAGAAGGAAGAAAATCCTGTCATTTGCCACAACATAGAACAGCCATGAACATGCTAAATAAGTCAGCCAGATGGCCCTGGCCAGTTGGCTCAGCGGTAGAGCATTGGCCTGGCGTGCAGGAGTCCCGGGTTCGATTCTTGGCCAGGGCACACAGGAGAAGCACCCATCTGCTTCTCTACACCTCCCCCTCTCTTTCCTCTCTGTCTCTCTCTTCCCCTCCCGCAGCCGAGGCTCCATTGGAGCTGGGATGGCCGGGGCGCTGGGGATGGCTCTGTGGCCTCTGCCTCAGGCGCTAGAATGGCTCTGGATGCAACAGAGCAATGCCCCAGAGGGACGAAGCGTCGCCCCCTGGTGGGCATGCTGGGTGGATCTCGGTTGGGCGCATGCGGGAGTCTGTCTGACTGCCTCCCCCATTTCCAGCTTCAGAAAAATGGAAAAAAAAGAAAAAAAATCTAAATAAGTCAGCCAGACAAGACAAATAGCATATGCTCTCATTATATACGGCAGTGGTAGTCAACCTTTTTATACCTACCGCCCACTTTTGTATCTTTATTAGTAGGAAAATTTTCTAACCGCCCACCAGTTCCACAGTAATGGTGATTTATAAAGTAGGGAAGTAACTTTACTTTATAAAATTTATAAAGCAGAGTTACAGCAAGTTAAAGCATATAATAATAATTACTTACCAAGTACTTTATGTTGGATTTTTGCTAAGTTTGGCAGAATAAATCTTTATAAAACAACTTACTATAGTTAAATCTTTTTATTTATACTTTGGTTGCTCTGCTACCGCCCACCATGAAAGCTGGAATGCACACTAGTGGGCGGTAGGGACCAGGTTGACTACCACTGACATATGGTATCTAAAAAAGCAAAGTCAGCCCTGGCCAGATAGCTCAGTTACCAGTTTGATTCTCAGTCAGGGCACATACAGGAACAGCTCAATGTTCCTGTCTCTCTCTCTCTCTCTCTCCTTCTTCTCTCGCTGAAATCAATGATTAAAAAAATAAAAATTAAATTAAAAAGCAAACTCACAGAAACAGAGAGTAGAATGATGGTTAACAGGGTAGGGAGTGGGAGAAATTATGAGATTTCGGTAAAGGCTATAGATTTCTAGCTATAAGAAAAACAAGTAGTAGGGATTGAATGTATAGTATGTTGACAAGAGTTAACAATACCGTGTATGTACTTGCAAGTTGCCAAGGGTATAGATGTTAAATATTCTCACCACATACAAAAAAATTGGCAGACCCTGGGTGGGTTGTTCAGTGGACAAAGTGTCAACCTGGTGCACTGAGGCTGCAGGTTAGAGCCCTGGTCAGGGTGCTTAAGAGAAGCAATGAGTGCACAACTAAATGGAACAGCTAGGTGGAGCGAGTTGCTGCTTCTCCCTCTTTCTTCCTTGTCCTGTCTCTCCCTAACTTGTCTCTTTCTCTCTCTCGAATCAGTGGAAAACTACTCTTTTTTAAAAAGAGTATGTGAAGCGATATACATGTTCACCAATTTTACTGTGGTAGTTATTTTGAAATTATATACATGTGTGAAATAATCACAGTATATTTAAATTTACACAATATTTTACGCCAATTATTTCTCAATAAAGCTTGGGGGGAGGAGAATACTAGAATTTAATAATAGGGAAATCTTCAGTTATAAGATCATAGTTAGACTTCCAGTTCTGAATATTAGACTCAATAACTCACATGCTCTTGTACAACACATAAATATGATAGATAAAATATTATCTTTTTTTTTTTTGCTTTTTAGCATTTCCAAGAGGTAATATATTTAAGTGGTTTAAGAACATAATGTACAAAAAGCATTTATATTGTCTCCTCCCCAAACTGGTGTCTTACTACCCAACTCCCTTCCATAGAAATTATAAAACCACCAGTTTATCATGCATCTTTCTAGAGATAAACTATATATAAAAAATACAAATACTTATATACTATATTTTATATAGCTAGAATATATAACATGCATGCTATGATTCACTGTGTTTTTTAAATTAACAATATATTTTAGAGATAGTTTCACATCTAAACATAAAAATGTCTTCATTCTTTTTTCTTTAAATTACACGATATGGCTATAAAAGTTTATCTAACCAATCTCCTAATGATTGACTTTTAAATTGTTTGGAAACTTTTGCTAATATAAGTCATGCTGCAATAAATTTTGGGATAATGGTATATGTACCTTTGAAAGTTGATAGACTTTTCAGTTTTCCTGTACAGAATTGTAAGATTAACACTTCTAACCAGCAACTCATGAAAGTCCTTTCCCCACACCCTGACTAGACCATTTGGAATAAAGATTCTTTTAAACGCATAGCTCAACTTCAATACAATCAAGGATCAGAAATGAGGAGAGACTTAACACCAGAGCAAGTAATTATGTGATGAAACTGACTATCATGGAAAGGAAATCCAGGCACTATAATGTAGAGATTTAGATTTTAACCTTCACCAGCTAATGATAAGAGAGAGACCTACCTTGATGAACGGGTTACACATTCAGTGAAAAGTTGGTCTAGAAATAATATGCTACTCAACACAGGGGGAGGACAAGATAAATATCCTGTTTTGGTTGAGATTGTAGGAGGCAAATTAAATTATTTCCAGGTTGGAATTTGAATTTCTACTATATGGATGTTCCAGTTACTCCCAAGGCAATAAACAAACATAAAATATGTTCTTACTGAATCCTGCCTCTGGCCATGATGAAGTACCTTACAATGGACCAGTCTTTTGCAAAAACAATTACATAACTAAAGAAAATATACAAAATAACTATTTTAGATGTTGTAGAACTGGCAGTGCAGGCTTCTTATTCCTGAGAGCAATAACTTAAGCCAGGTGGGCCCAGGATCATGAAATCCTTCTCCCTGGGGCACCCTCACGTGACTCCACAAGTGAGAGAGCCCCAGCAGAGTTTAACAACCTCAGCTTGGCTTGCTGAGGTCAAAGACAGAGATGAAAGAAAGTGTATTAGGACAGCTGGAATCTGTGAAACAGGATAATTAAAAAGAAGAGAGACAGCAAAAATATAGTCCCTGAAAATTGTATAAATGTCTCCTTCAGTTTTCATCTACTATAAACGCTTTGTATACACAGGGCAAGACTCCATGAAACCAGATAAAGAATAACTACGGGGAGAAGAACAAGTACTGGAGCTCACGCAGAGCTGGAAACATCTGAGACAGCAGCCAGGGTGGGGACACCTCCAGGGACCCCCCAGGAATGTAGTAAAACAGAGTTATCTCCATTCAATCCCCAGTGCTGTTTAAGGCTGGAGTTTAAATGAGAAGAAAAGGAGACACTCAAGTGTGTTAGTGTAGGTGGCTAGATATTAATAAGGGGAGGAAGCAGAAGGAATCAGATATTGAGCACCATAAACTAGGAAGAAGGGAATCAAATGTTAAACAATAAAACTGGGAAGCCTGCTTCATTAGGAAGTGATGTATTTGTATTTACTATGGAGCAATAGCATTTACAGGCTCATTCAGACACTCAAGGAGCCCACTGTGCCCTTGGCCTAGCAGATTAGGAAGACTCTCCCCAGGGTACAGCAGGTCCATTCCCAGACTATGGGGGAGCTGCCTCCTCTTCAAGGCATGCAGCAGAAGCCAAGATGGCAGCCATTGAGGTCAGTCTAGCCTAGAAGAAGGATCTAATTGATTAGGGGGAAGGGCCATGAGAAGCCCACAAAAGATTAAGAAGCTGATTGGTTGGTCTGAAGAAAGCTAGTCCTTCCTAGCCCAAGATAATGTAAACCCAAATTTAACAAAGAGGCTCTCTCTTCTCTCGCTTGGAAACCCGCACTTGCCCTGTTCGTTTGCATGCTCTCCAGGCAGCCATACAGTTCTAATGGCCACCTTAGGCTTGGCAGCCGCAAGGGCTCCAAGCAGGAGCTCCCAATGTGGGCCTTGAGCACAGCACCAGCCTGGGCACAACTGAAAAGACTGATGGGCAGATGAGGAAGGATCAAACTAGACTGAACTATGACATAGAATATCTGGACTTCGGTATTCGTACTGGGATTAATAAGAAGCCAAGATAGGACTTTTTCCTTGATGAGACAGACGGAGATAAGACACTGGGACCCTGTGGGCAGCCTTCTATTTCAACCCTGAATAAATATTACCACAAAAGCCTCACTCTCCCCATACAAGAGTCCTGTAGAATGCCTTCCCTGCAATTCCATAAAAGAAAACCATTTCCACTGGCAACAAGTGGACCCAAGTATGCTTTCTAAAAAACAGGCCTCATAAATGAGAATTTCATGTATGCATGAGATTAATTAGGGTCTCATTGTTTCATACAACCTCAAGTGAGGTGAACTCCCAAGTTATAAACTTTGTGCAGCACACGTGACAATAGCTACTGTTAATTTCTTTTGCATTCACTTTGGGGGGGGGGGGGGGCGAGAGAGAGACAAAGACAGAAAGGGAGAGAGACGAGAAGCATCAACTCATAGTTGCATCACTTTTAGTTATTCATTAATTGCTTCTCATACGTGCCTTGACTGGGGGTTCCAGCCAAGCCAGAGACCTCTTACTCAAGCCAGTGACCTTGAGTTCAAGCCAGCAACCTTGGGTTTCAAGCCAGTGTCCTATGGGTTCAAGCCAGAGACCATGTGATCATGTCTACGACCCCACACTCAAGCTGGCAATGCCGTACTCAAACTGGTGAGCCTGCCATCAAGCTGGCGACCTCAGGGTTTCAAACCTGGTTCCTCAGCATCCCTGGTTGATGATCTATCCACTGCACCACCACTGGTCAGGCTGCATTCACTTTTGATGCACCAAATCCCATTACCAATATCACACATGAGCTTAAAATAGGACTAAAAGAATGCAGGTGAATAGAACAGAAAGATACCCTAGGAAACTGCCTAATAGAGCTATGCATATTTCAGAAAAGGTATTTTCAGTGTATATGATATATTCAGTCTAGAGTTAAAAATGTTTTCTTTAGTAATGTGTCAATGCTTGGTTGAATTTTAAGCTTTTAAAATTTTTCACTGGAGCCCTGATATCAGCTTTAAGAGGACAATATATCTATATAATAGGTATTTAGTAGGTATAATATCAATTAAATATATATATATATATATTCCTTTTTATCCATGGAATCTTTAATCACAACATGTATTTACTAGAAACAAATGACTTGTAAGTCTTTTAAAGAAAGAAGAATATGCCAAAGAGAAGAGAAGAAATAACTAGCTATATTGTTGTAGTTCACGGAACACCATCATCAACCTCACTGATTAACATTTGTACTTAAATATTTATTGAAGCCCTTACCTAGGCACCTATATACTATCTCGTCTGAATATATAAATGGTACACCCAATCAGTTGCCATCTAATCAGACCAAGAAAATGTAACAGTGTATATTGCTGCAGCTTTACTTGGTACAATTAACATTTATATTTATTTTCCATGGCTCTTACAAAAATATTTTTATGCGAGCAATTAATGTGCATCTCTCTGTACAGCCTAAAATTCTGAAGAAATCAAACCTGCTAAACAATTCTAACATTGCTCAATGAGCCAACTTAAATATGAAGCTAATTTAGGTATGAAGCATATTGAGTTTTCTTTACTGCTGTTTGTAACAGCATTCTCCATAGCAACAGAACCAATGGGAGATTATATATGTGTACCCTGAATATACTGCATGTTTATTTGTTTCAAGAATTAGCTCACATGATTGTGGGGGCCACAAGTCTGAAATCTATTGGGCAGGCCGACAGGCTGGAAATTCAGACATGAATTAATGCTACAGTATTAGGGCAGAATTTCTTCTCCATTTGTAGAACTGTAGAACTAGAAAACAAGTTATCAGTTTCCAAAATACAGTGGTGGGACAAGATACAATAGACATTCCTATTCCACTAACAATTTTTCATATGTCTCTTCAAGGTAATCTAGGGTTTCTTTTATGATGGGCTTTAAAATTTTTCAGACCTGCCTGACCTGTAATGGTGCAGTGAATAAAGCATCGGCCTGGAACGCTGAGGTTGCTGGTTTGAAACCCTGGGCTTGCCTGGTCAAGGCACATGTGGGAGTTGACGCTTCCTGCTCCTTCCCCCTTTCTTTCTCTCTCTCTCCTCTCTGAAATGAATAAATATAAAAAATTAAAAAATTAAATAAAATCTTTCAGACCCATTACCCAATCTCAAAGCCAGTTCCACATTTGTAATTTCTAAAAGCAATGCTCCACTTCTCTTAGCACCTAAATCTTTTTTAGCGTCCTAGAGCTGCCATAGCAAACTACCAAAAACTAAGTGACAATGAAGGCAGAGATTGGACTGATATATCTACAAGCCAAGGAATTTCAAGAATTGCCAATAGCCACCAGAAGCCAGAAGACAAGGAAGGACTCTTTCATAAGGCCTGCAGAGGGAGCAGGGCCCTACGGACACTTTGATTGTGGACCTCTAACTCCAGAACTGTGAGACAATAAATTTCTATTGTTAAGTCTCCCAGTTCGGTGTTTTCTACTGCAGCCACAGGAAACAAATACATTGTTAAATCTTGCTTTTTCTTTTTCTTTCTTTAGGTGAGAGGAGGGGAGATAGAAAGACAGACTCTCGCATGAGTCCCAACTAGGATCCCCTGGCAAACTCCCATCTGCGGCCAATGCTTGAATCAACTGAGCCATTTTCAGCACCCGGGGCTGACACTTCAACCAACCTAGCTATTCTCAGTGCCCCAGGCCAACACTTGAACCAATCAAGCCACTGGCTGTAAGGGGAATGGGGGTAGGGGGGAGAGAGAGGGAAAGAAAAGCAGATGGTCATTTCTCATATGTGCCCTGGCTAGGGATCAAACCTGGCACGTCAACATGCTGGGTCAATACTCTATCTACTGAGCCAACAGGCCAGGGCTACTTTTTCTTATAGTCTTTTCTATAGTCAATGTGTTTAAGTTCTTCAGCTAATTCCCTTTTTCTCAACTTTGGAAAAGCATTAAGTTGATAATTATATAGTATGTTGTACTTTTTCTCCATTTCTTAATTATTACTATATAGTTGTAATGGTTGCCAGATAGTAGGGGTGTTGCAAGACTAAGTGGAAAAAAAAAGGAAAAAAAATATATAGTTGTATACTTCCATCCTGCCATTTGCACAAACTCCTTTCCTAACACTTGTATTATATACTATATCTTCCTAACAGGAAAACTTTCGTGTGTTCTCCTGCCAGCTCACCCATGCTGAAGACAGATCGGTTTCCATGAAGACCAGATTCAGTAATATAGAGTCCACCAGATTATAAGTTTGCATTATTGCAAATACCCCATTGACTTGTTTATAAAACATTTATTTTGGGTCTACCATGTTCCAGATATTATGCAAGTCATGGACAGCATAATAAGGTTTAATAAATACCTGATTGAAGAAACATGATCCAAATCATATCCACATCAGTCAAATTCCTCACCATTGTCTCACATTGCCAAAGCCAACCCTCTTACAGGTAGTAGCTGTGCCCCTCCTAGCTTCCTTATCTTTCTCACTTTTCTGTGCGGCTTAGACCCCAGCATTTCCCACAGCTCATGCACTGCATTCAAATCCAAACTGTCACTCGCCACCTGTGTGACTTGAGGCAGTCTGCTTTGAATTCTCTGAATTGCATTTGTAACAGTTTGAAAAGGTCCATGGTAATACATTCAACCTCCCAGAGTTGACTTAAGCCATGTCTTTCTTGCCATCCTGACTCCTGTCTGACTTTGGTATTTAGGAAATTACAAATACAGCTTATATGGTCAGATCTAGTGTTTCTAGAGTTGAGATGAAAGGGGACGGGTGCTCTAAGGCACATAAAGGTAAGTCCCTCCTGAGAACAGAAGATCACGATCTATTTGCAGATAAATGAGCTATTTGTTAGTTGCTCACTCTGGTTCCAGACTCCTCCATTTCTTCCCATTTATTGAGCAAACACATTTTTGGACTTGACCTCTGAACATTTACATTGTTTTTTTCACTACCTGCAACTTATGATGTCTCAAAATATTATTGATGAATCAAGTATTCCTTTACAATCTTACTTGCATTTAATAACTTCATCACTTTATCTCAGGTTTATCATACTAAGGCAAAAAGATAGAGTCAAATACTATTTTGGATTTCATCTCCACAACTTAGTGTGTGTGTGTTGTGTGTGTGTGCATGCGTGTGTGTGTGTGCGCGCACATGCACGCGTGCGGCAGAGACAGAAGAAGGATGTTTGTTTTTTTTTCAAATTGCTTAATATCCCTGACATGGTATGGCTGAGAAAATCATAGCTCTTATTAACTTTATTTAATCTTATTATCACATTTCTTTACTATGACATTTTCAAATCAAGCAAAGCATATATAAATAACATTTGTGAACAAGCAACAAGAACAGGAAATGGAACTTGGCAACAGCTGGATACACTTAATGAGTATGTTTGTCCTCTTTGAGAGACCTAGCATTTGCCGTTCATGACATTGAACTCAGACCCTATTCCTGAATACTTCCATTCCAATCAATCCTTCCTTCAGCTATCTTTTTAAAAATACACAATATTTTCCTTTTTACAAACATGCCTTACAACATAAGTAATAAAAGCAATTATTTATTTTACCAGTTGAAAAAGACAGTGTGCAGTGCAAAAGAGATTACAACATCTAGATTTGAGTTCTATTTCTGCTACTTAGTAATGTTGAAACCTTGAACAAGTTTCTTATCTCTCTGAACTTTACTTTTCTCACTGAACAATGGCTATAATTTTAACTGTCTGAACTGGCTTTTGAAAGGAAGAAAGATATTGTACAGAAAGTACCTGGAACATCCTCTAGCCTTAAACTGATAGGCAGAATGTTAACCATTACTGAAATTACAACTAATACTATGAAGATGTAAATTATTTTAACTGAGAGTTTTAAGGACAAAATGTTACTGATGTTCTTCTAGAATAATAAATAGATGAGAGAGGAAGAAAAACTAATGCTATTTTAAAAATAAAGTGGAAAAAAGAGAAAGAAAATAAAGTGGACGAACTTGGCACACACAATAAGTATATCTAATGACTGGTTTAAACAAAGGTATTTACTAATGATTCAATAGATATATTAACTGAAAGGAACAGTCTAAAACAAATTATAATATTAAGAACTTACAACATGTAAATGAAGAATCACACAGTGATTAGAAAGAATACATTAATAAATAATATTGTTAATGTATAAATATATTTAAAGTATTATATATAATATCAGGTAAAATATAAAATACAAACCCAGTTAGATCTTTTAACTTACAATATATACTGTAATAAATTTTAGGTGGAAAATCTAAAACACAAAAAAAATATTAGAGAGGGTAAGCAATTTGCTCAGGATCCTACATTTAATGAATGGTGTAGCTGGAAATGAAATCCATACATTCTAACTACAACACTGCATAGTAAAACTGTATGAAGAATGTGTTGTCAAATCTTTAAAGGTTAACACACACACATTTAAGTATATGTTTATACAGATTTTTATAGGTCAAAAGGCACTAGAGAAAAATGCTACGGTAATGAATATCAGTGATTTTCTATGGTGGTTGAAATTACATTTTTTTTCTTCATACAGGGTGGGGCAAAAGTACATTTACAGTTCTGAGTATGTAAAACAGTTTATTGCTGTATTTTATTTATTAAATATATTATTTCCCATACAAACAACTGTAAATCTACCCTTGCCCCACCCTGTATAATCTGTTTTCTTCAAAAGACATTTATTTTTTAATCAGAAAAATGAATATGCAAAATGAATCTGATTTTTTTTACCTTTTTTTAAGATCTTTTTATTTATTGATTGATTTTTAGAGAGAGGAGAGAGAGAAAGAGAGAAAGAGAGAAAGGGCTGGGGGAGTGGGAAACATCAACTCACTCACAGTAGTTGCTTCCTGTATGTGCCTTGACCAGGCAAGCCCAGGGTTTTGAATGGGCAACCTCAGCGTTCCAGGCCGACGCTTTATCCACTGTGCCACCACAGGTCAGGCAAATCTGATTTTTTAAGGGGGAATTTTAAACAGTCCCTTCTCCTGAAGCACAGAGGTAGCCAGCTCAATCTCTATAAGAACACATTGATGTTTCTGTCTGCCTCTCTCTCTCCCTTCTTCTCTCTCTAAAATCAATAATTGTTTAAAGCATACCAATAAATTAAAACACCAGGTGAAAACTTAAAATATGTAAATTAAAGTCCCATCAGATTAACATAAATACAACATTGAGAAGTGTAACAGCTCAATAGGAATTAAAGACATTGTTGTGGTAGCGGATATCTTATCCTTCAAGTATCAGGGTCTAGATATTTTTAAAGGTGAGTTCTAACAAAATTTCAAAGAACAGAGAATTCCTAACTTTTCAAAAGTTGTTACCAAAAATTTAAAAGAGAGTAAATTAAGCCTAATCAGTCATAGAACTGAACATAATCATCAGTCTAGAACCGAGTAAGAATATGGGCCTGTAATGCGGGTGGCCGAGGCGGGCAGTTTAGTATTGAATTCCAGCAGACGGTAGAGGAACTGTGGACCGGGAAAGCACTGGCCCATTACCCGTTTATTGCAGCCTCACAGAGATGGCGAGAGAATAAACAGAAGAAAACCGCTTTCACAGTGGAGGGCAAGGGATCAGGAACATTGTTCCTCACGGTGGCGGCTGAGGGACTCAGGGAATCACACCTGGCAGTGCGGGAGAACAACCAGGGAGGCTTTTAGCCACGTGCTTGCGCACTAATCATGCAAAGTGCTTGCAGCCCCGAAATCAGTGAGCAAGCCTAACACAGGGTCCACCTCAGTTATGAATACCAAATAAAGGACTTCAACTTGAGCTTCAGATTACAAAAATTGCAACGCTGCACTCTGATAATAATTATGAGAACCATCCTAGGAAATCATGCTGTTCTTTAAAACCCATCTGATAACAGGATTCAAAGCAACCTAGTGACAAAAATCCTGAAATGGACAAGATCTTTCTCAAGAGAGGAGACCCTCAGCTGCTGTCTTCCCTGGTGTGGAGCACAACGAGAAAAAACCTGTTCTAGACTGAGGTAAAAAGAAATCTGTTGAAATTTTAACATTTTAAAGCCTGAATGTGAGCTGCCACAATGGTTTAGAGGATTCCCAGACACAAGTGAGCAGCTACCCTTCTACTCTTCCCAAAGGCATTCACTGAAACTGTGAGATACTGAAGGCAGGTGAGCTGAGAGACTGCCCACAGGTGAATCACTAGATGCTGCTCTTTAACCAGTCTCCATGGGCTCAGACCTATCCCAATAGCCAGACAGGAGAAGAACATTCCCTATTTTAGGTGTAAATATTACTTACTTCATTCTCTACTGTTCTTTTACACACAGTAACTAGCATTTGATAAAATATTATGAGACACACACTAAAAAATTAGACCTATTTCTTAATAAAATGTGAGTGATGCATCATTAAGAAAGAGGTGTTGTCCTACCAGAAACTAACACATAATAAGTCTGTAATACTATAGTAACAGATCCTAGAGCTCTAAGAATCAGAACAGTATCATGTTGGATTAAGAACAAACATATTAACCAGTGAACAGAATAGTGATTGCAGCATCCTACCCAGGATGGTGGAGTTTTTGTCCACAGTCAATGGTTATTGCATGACATGTAGAGACAATCTTTTTTTTTTGGTGACACAGACGGGGGTGGGGGGGACACAGATAGGGACAGACAGACAGGAAGGGAGAGAGATGAGAAGCATCAATTCTTCGTTGCAGCACCTTAGTTGTTCATTGATTGCTTTCTTGACCAGGGGGCTACAGCAGACCGAGTGACCCCTTGCTCAAGCCAATGAACTTGGGCTCAAGCTGGTAAGCCTTGCTCAAACCAGATGAGTCTGTGCTCAAGCTGGCGACCTCCAGATTTCAAACCTGGGTTCTCTGCATCCCAGTCCAATGCTCTATCCACTGCGCCACCACCTGGTCAGGCAGCACAACCATTTTATATACAGTAAAACAAGAAAACAGTCCACAGAGCAACGTAGCCTTTCATTGCTCCTAAACCATACTCAGTGACCCATTGTCTGACCTGGAATATCAGGATCTCAGTAAAGGGCAGGGAGACCAAAGTCGTCGTTAATTAGTCTTTGAATAATTAATGAGACTGACAGTTAAGATCCTAGTAAATAGTCTTCAGGACGTTTATGTTAAATGTTAATTACAGCATTTCAGGCCCCAGTAGTTCATTGAATTGATAGTCAGGTAAAGTAACATTTACTTTGTATTGACCACATGCTGGGTTGGAGGAGTAAGAACCTACTCTCTGGGGATGTTTGTACTAAACCAGCATTCTTTCCCTCAGTAGCAATGAGCAGGGTACACCATAAAAACACAACAGTATCCTGGCATGAGAACTATGCAGTTAACCATGGCCTCTATGTGCTAGTTATTGTGATGCAACCTGAAGCTCTGACAGAAATTTGTTATTATTCTCTTTGGGTCTCTTTTAGGTTTCTGGACCCAGTTCCATTGTGTGGATGTTTTCCATGCATGTCCAAAAAGCAATTCTCAAGCACCCTGCTGGACGATATCAAATCAATATCAAATCAGCAGTTTCCACTATCAGGTTAGGCCTTCAGTCCTACAGGACTGTGTGCCCCTCAAGATGGCAGTCATAAGCTCAGGCTGTTTGTTACCTGTGCTTCTGACCAACTGGCTATGTCACAGTTTCCCGGGGCCCCCTCCTCAGGTTCAGTTAATTTGCTAGAGCAGCTTATGGAAGTCAAAGAAATATTTTACTTACTGGATTACTGGTTATATTAAAGCTGTAACTCAGGAACAGCCAGGTGGAAGAGATGCATAAGGCCGGATATGATGGAAGGGTACAGGCCTTCCCTGTCCTCTCGAGCATGCCACTCTCCCTAAATCTCCATGTGTTCGCCAACTCAGAAGTTCTCCTTTTGGGTTTTTACCGAGGCTTCATTGCATAGTCATGATTGATTAAGTAATTGACGATTCAACCTCCAGCCCAACTCTACTCCCTGGAGGTAAGGGGCCCTCCTTCCCACCCACTCTTGCAGATGAGGGAGGTCCAAAAGTCTCCTCGTTTACGTAACTAGAGACACCTTTGTTGCTTTAATCATTTAGGAAATTCTGAGGGTTTTAAGTACTCTGTGCCAGAAACTGGGACAAAGACCAAATACTATATATTCCCTACTGTAAATCACAATATCACAGAGTCAGATGATAAAAAAAAATGCACTTGTAGGAGAGGAGGTTTTCCTTAGCACTTTGCACAGTGTCTAATTGCGCAAATCTAGTCATTTTTCTAAAATAAGTATTTATATCCTTAATAAATGCCTTCTTAAGGAGTCCCAATAGGCCCTGGCTGGTGGCTCAGTGAATAAAGCATCCAGCGTTTAGACGTTCCGGCTTCTATTCCCAGTCAGAGCACACAAGAGAAGTGATCATCTGCTTCTCTCCCCCTTCCGCTTCCCCTCTTCCCTCCCCCCCCCCCCACCAAGCCAGTGGCTTGACTGGTTCTGCATCAGCCCTGGGTGCTGAGGATAGCTTGGTTGGTCCTAGAGTGTATGCTTCAGGTGCTAAAAATAGCTTGGTTGATTCAACCCCAGATGGGATTGCTCAGTGGATCCTGGTTGAAGCATATGCAGGAGTCTGTCTCACTATCACCCCTCCTCTCACTTAAAAAAAAAAAGTCCCAATGTATTTCCAGATGTGTAAGAATAACATGCATTTCTGCATAGACCATAAAAGCATTTCTGACTTTCCAATAAGGACGCATTTTTCAGATGCCTTCTTCATACAGTATACCTCCCAATGTGATCATCATGATAGCTAATACTATTAAACTTCTATTATACTTTCAGAGTTTTACGTGTAATCCTCATAATAACCTGATGAAATAAAAACTATTATTTTCTCATTTTTACAGTGAAGACACAGAGGCACAAATGTAAATAAGTGGTAGAGCTACTATTAGAATAAGACTGTCTACTCCTTTTGTTCATGCTCTTAACCTGCATGCAAATAAAGGGAGTTGGAAATGGGATTGGAGCGTCATAATGAGATTAGTTAGGCTCAGAGACATGAATACCACCAGATGGTATTTAAAGCCAGGGGAATGAAGGAGACTAGATATAAGTGTAGAATGAGAATATAAGGTGATTTCAGATGGACCCTTGGAATTCCAACAGGTAGGTATGGGAGAAAGATCCAGCAAATAAAAATGGAAATTAGCAACCAGGAATATGGGAAGGAAAAAATGTCTTGATTCAAATACCCAATATCATTCCTTCAGAAAAGATTATTAAGTGTCCTTTCAAGCCTCTCAGCTATTCTCCGCATTGATTTCACAAGAAAATTGGACCAGGTTGTTCTCTCACTTAAAATAATATTTCAATAAATACTTACAAAATTCTTTAAATTTATATTTAATTTATGGGGATGACATAGTTGAATTCCCTGACCTATGTGACAATAGAACTGAGTTGAATAATCCTTTCTGGTGATTTGAGAAGACAGATCAGAGAGGGCAGACAACTTGGTTAGTGAAACACAGGACTACAGGTCAGTGACCTTTGTATAGGAAAGACACACCATATGTGTTACTCCATATGTTACTCCTAATACTAACCAAAGCCATTGCAATACACAATTTCAGGATGTACTGATCTCATACCATACAACATGAAAGACTCTCTGGTAGTTACAGACTACATACACACACACACACACACACGAGAAAAACAGGGAGAGAGATGAGAAGCATCAATTCATAGTTGTGGCACTTTAGTTGTTCATTGACTGCTTTCTTTGTTATTTCATCTTTTAAAATTTTATTTAGAAAATTAAACAGGGTGACATTGATCAATAAAAGTACATATGTGATTACTTTCTCATACATGCCTTGACTAGGGGGCTCCATCCAAACTAGTGACCCCTTAACTCAAACCAGAGACTTTGGGCTCAAGCCAGCAACCTTGGGCTTTAAGCCAGTGACAATGGGGTCATGTTTATGATCCCACACTCATACCAGATGAGCCCACACTCAGCCAGCAACCTCAGGGTTTTGAACCTGGGTCCTCAGTGCCCCAGGTCGATGTTCTATCCACTGTGCCACCACCTGGTCAAGCTGTTTTATACTATATTTTAACTGCTTACTTACTTGTTTGGTGCCCATCAGTAAATTATAATCTCTTTTTATTATCATTCTTATTATCACTGTCCCCCTAATATACAGCACAGTGCCTACATAGGATCAAAACATATTCTTGAATTTATAAATGCTATTAGTTATAAAGTGTATCATTTTACTTTATTTATTCTTCAAAAATATACTGAATAGGTGGGTTGTACTAAGAAATGTGCTCTATCCTGGGGAACCCAAAATATAAGGTCCCTCACCATATGGAGCGTGGTTTATCTTTCTTGGTCTAATCAGTTTTTTCAATTTATGTCAGTGCAACTCAAATCAGTTCAACTCATTTCCCTACAATCCAAGTCAACTCAACTGATTCCAAATTCAACTCAACTTAGTCCAAGCCAATTAAATGCAAGGCAAGGCAAATCAATACAATCTAATTACATGCAATTAAACTAACTTTGGGCGTCTCGTATATACCAAGGACCTGGTTAAGGAAGTAAACACTCAATGACTTATTAGGATTTTACAAAACAATTTATTCTATTTTAAGGAAGCATAGAACATTATAGAGCATGCCAATTTTTATGAATGTTAAAAATCTCCCATTTCTATAAGCAGAAAGAAATGCTGCCCCCAACACTGGCGGAAACTTTTTTTTTTAAAAAAGGCCTTAAAATTATATATTGATTGTTCAACATATACAAGGAGATTAAACATTTGAATAACAAAATATTCAAAAAGTTGACTGAAACCCAGATGTAAAATTCCAAGTTATAAGTGTTTTTGCTCTTAGTGGTATTCCTGTCTCTGGGATGTGGTTTTTTTGTACTTTACATTTTTAAATCCATGAGCATAAGTGCTGTTAAATTTAGCCCTTCGAAGTGTGTGTTTTCACATAATAGTTTTGTGTCCAAAAAACTGATCAGTTTTATCAGGTTCTGATATGACTGTGATGCTTTGTGGCATTCCACCAGAGCATATTGTATCATCAGTGAGAAATTTCACATTGCACCATTTGTCCAATTTGGATCATCACCTAACAATGAGCTTCCAAGATTCTGAAAAACTGGGACACTGGCTATAGACTCCAGTTCTCTCCATTTGTGCCCCATCCTCCCCAACATTTGTCCTCCTCAGTTACACTGCATGGGAAGTTACAACTTACTGACTTCCCTTGAAATCTAAAACTGGAGCTTTGTTAGTACAATAATGCAAATACATTTAATTCTGTTTTATCATGATGCCAAAGGAAGAATTAATTTCTGGCTCAATTTCATTTTGCTCTTCAGTACCCAAAACAACCTTGAAATTCATTAAAATAATATATTTTATAAATTTTTCCTTTCTACAAAATAAACACATATCCTACTTACTGTTCATGTTTCAGGTGTGTTGAAATTTTTCTACATCCTTCCAGACTGGAATAGAAATCCCTTCAATGTGCTCCCTCGCCCTATGGATGCTCTTGTCACTCTGTATTATATATTGTTTCTCTATGGTTTCTGTTTTATCCAGTATAAAAGGTTGGTGGGAGGGGGGCATCTAGTTCCTCGTCTCTGCATTTCCAGTGATTGTCACATAGGGGTATCCAATGAATGTCTGTTGAATCAGGACCCATGAAGCCAACAGCATGTGGTTGGTACAGCTATCATTCCTTGAGTAACCCTTTGGGAAAAATCTCTTGGAATAGCAATTTATTGAGTTCTCTTCCTTTGGGTCCAATGGTTTGCCAGCACTTCAGAGCCCCATTCTCTAATCTAAATTTGAGGCTAAAAATGTATCTGTTTTACGGGAGAAATGTATAGAAGCCCTTATGCTGAACCAGTACTAAACATAACTGGAGGAATTCTCCCCTTGTCATGCCAAACAACTGGTGTCTTTTTCTCTGGTTTTTACACAGAAAGCTTATCACCACCACCCAGAAATTCCTAAGAGAAGACCAAGCATTGCACATCCACAGAAAATTTAAAAGACTAAATATATGCATGCATTAAGGTTTAATATAGGTAAACATTAAATAGGTATTGTGTTAAGTAAAACAGAATTTAAAAAAACTGGGTTACTTTTGCTACTTACACATTGCATAAGAGTTTTGGGGTGACTTGTAGGATATTTTTATATGCAGAAAAGTCAGTCATGATTTTAGTTTGTTTTAGAAGTTCTTATTCCATTAAATTTACAAATATAAGAACCTATCATCTCTTTTATGAAGCTTTTGTTTGAGTTACATTTCATATAATTTTATTTAAAATTCTAGCAAATTTTACCACCCCATAATTGCCTTTGGAAAATATTTGGTTTCATTTACAATTTCATTACATTTATACTTTCTTTCTAAGTACCTGGATTGACTGAACTAATAAACAAACTATTTCAAAGTCCAAACTATTTCAATATATTTCATAATTTAAAGATAAGTTAAATGATGAGCCATGAGGTCTCCTAAGTGCTCAAAACAATATAAATCACAAGTATGCACCATTATAAAATATATGGCTAACCAGTTTTTCTAATATGCCAGTATCTCTAAAATATTCCTGCTATATAAAATCACAAGCATACACACAGGGCCTAACAAAAATACAAACAATGCTATGGGTTGGATTTTCTCAAACAATTGTACATTTAATTCTAAATCTTTACAGGTTTAAAAGATGCTCACCCACCAAGAAACTACTGTATAATTTCATACAAGTTATAGTGACACCCCATATAATTTTGAGGTTGCTTTATTGGAATGTTTGAAGCTATCATTGTAAGGACAAAAAAAAATGGCTCTAAGGCGAACAGGCTCCTGTGGAATTCACTGAACCCTATTATCACTGATGATATCATTTCAAGACGGAAGTGGAGGGCTTTTATTTCCTTTTCAGAGTGCCTTCCAGTTATTTTTTTTTTAATGATTTATCTTCTTTCTTTTTAATCTCTATAATCAGTTTAAACAATCTTGTATTATTAGTCTTTCTCAAATAATTCTATTATCCTAAATTCTTGCTTATTCTGTGGTTTTGGGTGTCTTCCGAACTTTTCTCAAGAAGTTGATATTTGTGCAGGATTAACTGATGAACACATTGTCAGGGATCAATAATTTCTCATTTTTATAAGGTCTAATCATTTGTTAAATGTAGGAAGCTTTGGACTGTAAGTAACAGAATACTCAATTCATTGGGATTATACAATGAGGTGACTTATCTCAACAAACAAGGCTTAATTTAATGATTTCATGTCCTAAGGGACCCAAATTCTTTCCATTTTTCATTAGGTTATACCTAGTCTCCTGGCTCTGCCCTCAAGCTGGCTTCTCTCATTACTGGAGGATGAATGTAGGTCTACATGTCAGAGGCAGACACAAGACTACCCAAGGGGACTGAGAGAGGGTTTGTCCAGCTCCTCATCAAGAGTGAGGACACCGACTCCTTGGAATCCCACAATAGACTCTCTCACTTGTCTTAGGCCAGAACTATGTTGATGCTCAACCCTACCCAATAAATGAACTGAAATAGGATACTATGACTGATTAACCATGGTTTTAACTGAGTTTGTTTTGGGTTACTTCTTAGGTTTGGTAAATAACAGAATAGAGAAATTAAAATTATAGAAGCAATCAACATCTTCTGATATTTTGATTTTAACTCTTTTTTCCTTCCTTCATTTATTTCTTCCTTCATGATGGAAATTGATCTGTAAAATAAATTAATTGATCTGTTTTGGAAGACAGACTTGTAAAACAGATTAACACAGGAAATTTGATGCAAGGGCATATTTTCTGTCTTGATGGGACACCATCAGGCTTGCTTTAAAACCTAATGTGACAGAGAGGCTAGGCTTGATCCCTTCCTGGGTCTTGCCAGAGCATCAGAAATATACTAGAAATGCTCTCATTTTTTTTTAGCTCCTTGCAATTAATACTTTCAGTAGGCTGGGATTTTTCTTTTAAATGTTATGTCAGTTTTTATGGAGGACCTCTCCATATAATTTTTATATGAAATACACTGTTTCGTTTTCTGTAAGGACATTATTGATAACTCCCATTACATTTCTAAGAGATTCCTATATTTATTTTATTTAACAAATTTTTATGTAGCAATGATCATGTGTCAGGCACTGTTCTATCTATTTCACCCATATTAACTCATTAATTCCCTTTATAACCCTGGGAGTTTATTATAATTATTACTGCCAATTTTAGAGGAAGAAATAAAAGCAAGAGGATGTTAAGTAAGTTCTCCAGGTTACGCAGCCAGGAAATGACAAAGCAGGACTGGAAACCCCACATGAGAAATTGCTTTCAGAACCTCATCTGAAAACACTGTCCTCACTAAAAAGAATTTTCAAAGACTTCTTTTTTTTTTTTTTTTTACAAGAAGGTGATAGTGTCTCTCTTCCTCTGTCCTTGGTGACGGAAGTAGCTGAATATCTGTCCCAGCCTCAGGCTTAGTTATTGAGGACTGAGATAGTGAAGAGATTCATCTGTCACCAGAACCCCTTAAAATTTTTAGTCCCTTTGGGAAGCACTGTTTTTAAGTAATAGATTATAGGTGCTATGGATATTACAAATGAGCTTAATCATAGTGGTAGCAGTAATAGTTAAGGTTCCTAACCACGTACCAGACAACATGCTTTATACAGAGTATCTTATCAAATCCCTTTACAAAGACATTGTAAATATTCTCATTACAGAATTAAAGATAAGGAACTTGAGGCTTAGAGAAGTATGCATGGAACTGAAATAGAGAAGAAATTTTAGAGTTAGAAGAAAAAATTTAAAGGCTCAGATATAATATATAAAAGTGGGTAAATAAATATGATTGGCAATCTCACCCATGTCTAAGAGAATATCAACTCATATTAAAACCTAGAAAAGGCATAAGTGCCACATGTATTGTTAGTAGATAAAAAATATTTCAAAACCAAATTTTCCTTATCTTGTACACTCTTCATTTTTCTTGCTTTCGACCAAATGACTTACAATCTCACACTAAATGGGGACGTTTTATGACAAGTTCTATTTCTCCACATCAGTTGGACTCCAGTTAAACATGCTCAAAGTTTTTTCCATAGACCACCTGCCAAACCCAAAGCCTAAACCTACTTTGGCCTAGGATACAGAAGTTATTATTGTTAATCTTCTCAATGAGAGTATGGAAAATCGTTTTCTTTTGTTTTGTTTTTGTTTTGTTTTATTCAGTGAAAAGAGGGGAGGCAGAGACAGATTCCCGCATGCGCCCCCACCAGGACCCACCTGGAAAGCTAGGGGGTGATGTTCTGCTCATCTGGGGCATTGCTCTGTTGCTCAGCAACTGAGCTCTTCTTAGCTCCTAAGGCGGAGGCCACGGAGCCATCCTCAGCGCCAGAGGCCAACTTGCTTCAATCAAGCATGGCTGCAGGAGTGGGAGAGAGTGAGAGCGAGAGAAAGAGAAAGAGAGAGAGAGAGAAGTGAGAGGGGGTAGAGGTAGAGAAGCAGATGGGCACTTCTCCTGTGTGCCTTGAGCGGTAATCGAACCCAGGACATCCACAGGCCAGACTGACACTCTACTGCTGAGCCTACTGGCTAGGACCAGTATGGAAAATCTTTTAAAATCAGTTTTTATTCAGCAAAGTATAATTTAATTCTTTCTCCTTTCTCTGTTCACCAGAGCTATATTTCTAATAAAGAACTCTTTTAGCCTAACCAGTGGTGGCGCAGTGGATAAAGCATTGACTTGGAATGCTGAGGTCACTGGTTAGAAATCTGGGGTTTGCCTGGTCAAGGGACATATGGGACTTGATGCTTCCTGCTCCTCCCCCCTTGTCTGTCTGTCTGTCTCTTTCTCTCCCCCCCCCGAAATGAATAGATAAAAAAATCTTTAAAAAAAATTCTTTTATTAAATATCTATTAAAAGTCTTGATTTTCTGTCCCCCCCCCCCAGAAAAGTACAATGGAATGTATCATACAATGTACCTTTTATTTTAACTGTTCACTATTAGCTTTGATTTTCAACAATCAGTTTTGGATAAAATTTTAGAACAAGGTTTAAGAGATTTCACCTGTTGCCACCTGCACTTATTTTGAAAAACAATGCACTAATTGGATATAATTATCTAAGATATACTTAATAATTAGCTGAGTCAATCCTGTGTAAGCAGAATACTGGTGTCTTCACCCTACATGTACTTACAGACATATGTATACACTTGACTAAAAATAAGTTTACATTAAAATAGCTTAACTATAAAATCACCACAGATGGAAAAAATATGTAAAATGTAGTATTGAATACTCTTCTTTCTCTTCCTGCTTTTAGGTCTTCATTATCTTCACTGCTTTTTCTCCAATCAAAGAAATACCTGTTTTCTTCATTCTTTGCCAAGCTCTAGTTTTATTCAGTCTGTAAGACAAAAACTTCACCTCTGTGAATTTGCATTTGATCTGTCACTCACATAGGTTAACAACACTTTGAATTTTTGTTTCTATTGTTGTGCGAAACACGGGAGGGAGAGATGGGCTTAGGGAGACCAGCCAGTCAATTGGGAGAAGAAGGAAAACAATCACAGAAAAGAGAGAGTAGTAGTTCATGATGTAATCCTGTTACATTTTCAGGATGTGCAATACGACTGGTACTCAAAAATATGCTATCAGTGGCTAAATTTTCCTGGCTAGATAGCTTGGTTGGTTGGAGCATTGTCCTGAAACAAGGAGGTTGATGGTTCGATCCTAGATCAGGGCACATGCGGGAGCAGATTGATGTTCCTGTCTCTCTCTCTCTCACCCCCTTCCTCTCTCCCTAAAATCAGTATAATTTAACATTAAGAATAAAATAACTGAAGTAATGCTACCAGATTTTATATTTTCAGCAGAAAAGAACTATTCAACCTATAGGTGTTTATTAAAGGGCCTATTACATTTTGGGCACTGTATTAAAAGCTGTGGCTAACATGACATGCAGACTCAGCTATGTGATGTGCAGGTCCCAGTGCAGAATGAAAATGTGGAGCTCACTGTTTGAAAACTATTAAGAATCTCAGCACAGTGACAGCCCAGCATCAAACCAACACAGGACCTTTCTAAGTCTGAGGTTCCGTGTTACTACACAGCTCTTGTGCCCCAGAAGCTGGTCTTGAGGAATCAAAGGCCTAAATCTAAGACCTGAAACAATAAAATACACAGAAGAAAAAACATAGGTACCAAACTAATGAACCTTGGTCTTAGAGAGGATTTTTATAAATTTAACCTCAAAGGCAAGAGAAGTAAAAGCAAAAATAAATGAATAGGACTATAGCAAACTAAAAAGCTTCTTCACAGCCCTGGCTGATTGGCTCACTGGGTAGAGCATTGTCCTGGGGCACCAAGGTCACAAATTTTGTCCCTGGGCAGGGTACTTACGAGAAGTAACCAATAAGTACACAACTAAATGGCACAACTAAGTGAAACAAGTTGATAGCTTCTCTCTGTCTCTCTCAAATCAATGGAAAAATTAAAACAACAACAACAACTAAGTTCTGAACAGCAAAAGAAACCATAAAGAAAAAAAGGCAAGCAACTGAATGGAAGAAAATATTTGCAAAGAATAGCTTCAACAAGGAATTATCTAAAATACATATAAAGAACTCATACAACTCAACAAAAACACAAACATTCCTGTTTAAAAAAAAAAAATGAGCAGAGCCTGACCAGGTGGTGATGCAGAGGATAGAGCATCAGACTGGGATGCGGAGGACCAAAGTTCGAAACCCCAAGGTCTCCAGCTTGAGCGCGGCTCATCTGGTTTGAGTAAGGCTCACCAGCTTGAGCCCAAGGTTACTGGCTTGAGCAAGGGGTAACTTGGTCTGCTGTAGTGCCCTGGTCAAGGCACATATGAGAAAGCAATCAATGAACTAAGGTGCCACAACGAAGAACTGATGCTTCTCATCTCTCTCCCTTCCTGTCTGTCTTTCCCCATCTGTTTCTGTCTCTGTCACACACACACACACACACACACACACACACACACACAAAAAAAAAAAAAGAAAAGAAAAGAAAAAATGAGCAGAGGGCCTGAATGAACACTTCTCCCAAGAAGGTACACAAATGGCCACAGATACAAACAGATATATAGGGTGGGGCAAAAATAGGTTTACAGTTGTATGTGATCACTTTATTCTTTTTTATTATTATTATTCATTTTAGAAAGGAGAGAGAGAGAAGAGAGAGAGAGAGAGAGAGAGAGAGAGAGAAGGGAGGGGAGGAGCAGGAAGCATCAACTCCCATATGTGCCTTGACCGTCAAGCCCAGGTTTTTGAACCAGCGACCTCAGCATTTCCAGGTCGACGCTTTATCCACTGCGCCACCACAGGTCAGGCGATCACTTTATTCTTGTACTATTATTATTTTATCATTTTCCATATGAACAGCTGTAAACCTACTTTTGCCTAACTGTATGTAAAGATGCTCAATTTCATCCGCTGTTACGGAAATGCAAATTAAAACCACAATGAGATACCACCTCACACCTGTTAAGTGGCTATCATCAATAAGACAAGAAATAATAAGTGTTGGAGATGTTGTAGTTATAAAGGGATCATCATACACTGCTGGTGAGAATAGAATGTAAATTGATGCAACCACTATGGAAAACAGTATGGAAGTTCCTCCAAAAGTTAAGGCTAGAGTTACCATATAACCCAACAATTTCTCTTCTATCAACCTCAAAACTTGAAAACAAGTATTAATATAGACATATGTACCCCTATGATCATTGCAGCATTATTCATGGTGGCTAAGACATAGAAACAATCAAAGTGTCCTTGATAAATGGTTGGGTAAAGAAGATGTAGTACACATACACCATGGAGTTCTACTCAGCCATAAGAAAAGATGAAATACTGCCATTTGTGTCAACATGGATCTTGATAATATGCTAAATGAAATGTCAGATGAAAAATGTCAAAAACCATGTAATTTCACTCATATGTGGGATATAAAACTGAAGCAACAATCAAAAACTTATAGACACAAACAACAGTGTGGTCATTACCCTAGGGCAGTGGTCGGCAAACTCATTAGTCAACAGAGCCAAATATTAACAGTACAATGATTGAAATTTCTTTTGAGAGCCATTTTTTTTTTTGAGACAGAGTCAGAAAGAGGAATAGATAGTGACAGACAGACAGGAACAGAGAGAGATGAGAAGTATCAATCATTATTTTTTCGTTGCGACACCTTAGTTGTTCATTGATTGCTTTCTCATATGTGCCTTGACCAAGGGGCTACAGCAGATCGAGTAACCCCTTGCTTGATCCAGTGACCTTGGGTCCAAGCTGGTGAGCTTTGCTCAAACCAGATGAGCCTGCGCTCAAACTGGCGACCTTGGGGTCTCGAACCTGGGTCCTCTGCATCCCAGTCCAATGCTCTATCCACTGCGCCACTGCCTGGTCAGGCGAGAGCCAAATTTTTAAGCTTAAAAACTAGATAGATAGGTATATTCCTTACTGAGGTAGCACCCACACATGGTATTTTGTGGGAGAGCTACATTCAAGGGGCCAAAAAGCTGCATGTGGTTCTCCAGCTGCAGTTTGTGGACCAGGGCTCTAGGGAAAAGGGGGTGGGGTAGAGGTAGAAGGGTTTAATAAAGGGAGTCAAATATATGGTGATGGGAGGAGAATTGGCTTCTGATTGTGAACACACAATATAATCTACAGTTAAGGTATCACAGAAATGTACAGCTGACCCCTATAGAATTTTATTAACCAGTTACTCCAATAAATTTAATAAAAAAATTTAAAGTGAGAGATAATGTACTTTTCATGGGGAAGATTCTTAACTTAGAATGTGAAACATGCAACGACATAGGCTAGAAGGAGCATTTACTTTGATTTAATGGATCAGAAATTTCTCAAAAGTGAGATTTAAGCTGACATATAAAATACATTTTTCAAAGGGATTAGAAATGAGTTTGATAAATCAAAAGATGTTTAATATTATTGGGTAGCATAATATAAAGGAGAAGGGAATGACAAATGGTTGTTTGGAAGATTTTCTCTTTATCCTAAAATGGAGAAGCCATTGACAATGTTTAAGGAGAAATATCTTTTTTTTTTGTATTTTTCTGAAGCTGGAAACGGGGAGACAGTCAGACAGACTCCCGCATGCGCCCGACCGGGATCCACCTGGCACGCCCACCAAGGGCGACGCTCTGCCCCTCCGGGGCGTCGTTCTGCCTCCACCAGAGCCACTCTAGTGCCTGGGGCAGAGGCCAAGGAGCCATCCCCAGCGCCCGGGCCATCCTTGCTCCAATGGAGCCTTGGCTGCGGGAGGGGAAGAGAGAGACAGAGAGGAAGGAGGGGGTGGGGGTGGAGAAGCAAATGGGCACTTCTCCTATGTTCCCTGGCCGGGAATCGAACCCGGGTCCCCTGCACGCCAGGCCGACGCTCTACTGCTGAGCCACCGGCCAGGGACAGGAGGAATATCTTGATCAGACTTCCATCCTAAAAGTAATTTAGACTGCAGAGTAAAGAGCGGGTCGGAGATTTAGAAGGCGACGTTGAACTGGATGTGCTAAGAGAAGTTGGGTGTTATTGCAACAGGCAAGCTTCACCATGGTGGTGGCAGCTGAGAGGGAGAGAAGATGCATTCTGTGAACTATTGAGAAGTCAAATTACCAGGACAGTGGGAGTAAAGAAGAGGAGGTATAAAATCTCCACTGTTGCACTTATTTTGCTATATTAACGTTTGGTTTACAGTTTTATGTATTAGTCCTATCCCTGCTGTCCCTCTTCCAAAAGACACTCAAAATCGGTTTTGTATTTATTGTGTAGCACGTATCACACGTGTTTTTGATAAGTGTTTTTAATAAAATATTTAATAAGCCAAAATTCTCTTTCCATTGCCCTCCACTTTTAAATAACTTGAAAACAAACAATGATAGTTCAGGAAATGAAGTACCAATAACACACAATAAAATCTTTGGGCCTTAGATTTAAGAAAATGACTCTCACTTATTTCATATAATTTTTTCTTTTTTTTTTTAAAGTGAGGGGAGGAGAGGTAGAGAGACAGACTCCCACATGTGCCCCGCCTGAGGCCAGCACTCAAACCAGTGGAGTCACTGGCTGTAAGAGGGAAAGAGAGAGAGAAGGGGGAAAGAGAGGGACAGAGAAGCAGATGGCCACTTCTCCTGTGTGTCCTGACTGGAGACCAAACCCAGGAAGTCTGCAAGCCAGGCCGACACTCCACCCACTAAGCCAACTGGCCAATGTCCACATAGCTTTGAAAGTGGGAATCCCCTTTGTGGAATGTAGGCCGTATTATTTTGAAATTTAGAATTCATAGAATCTAAATTTGACATTTTTTCCAACTTTATCACTGCCAAATATATTTGCTAAGTGAATTAATAATGAAAACATTTCAAAAATAATTAAACTTGTGTTTTTAAAACCTCTTTAGAAGCCCACAATTTACACAAATTCTTTATTTGCTACTGTTGATGACTTATAACTGACACAAAGAGGCTCACACCCTTTCTAGAGCTGAAAGGAATTTGTAATGCGGAGGCGAAAAGTAGGGTGACTATATGTACTATTGCCGGGGACAGTCCCAAGGTGGTGGCTATTTTCTAGAGTAACTAATAATGGCACCCCTTTTGCTGTCAGGGCACCCCAGTTTGGAAGTAGATTTTATGGTTAGCCTAGCTAAAGAAAACTTTAGACATTTAGCACCAAACCCTTTATTTATAGATGAGAACACTGATGAGAAAATGTATGACTTGAAAGCTTAATACCCTTAAAAGAGTCATATCATCATTCTAGGAAACTCTACAATAGTGTGTAAATTTATTACATTCGTATAAATACTGGAGACTTGCTCCTGCCGAGTCTGCACCAGTCAGTTCAACCTTTTAAAGACGCTGCTCTCTTATGCCTGGAATTGGTATTTCAAAATGCAAATTGTGCTTAATGAATCCAATCAAAGGTGTTATTTCAAGGTGTATAAATCCATTAGATGGGTGGGATAAAACTGTAGCCCTTTTGTCAGAAATAGTAATTTAACAGAATCATTCCCATTAATATGTCAATATATAAAAATGTAAGCTAGAACTTTCAATTTGTTCTTTTGAGGTTTTAGTAATTTTAGAAATTCTCTGAAGATATTTCTCAAAAATTATCTCACAATCTTACCATCCAGAATTTTGAGAGGACCGTTCCAGAAATGTTACTTATTTAAATACTGGCTTGAAGAACCTTTTATTAAAGAAACAAGAAGCATCTGTGGCAGTTGGTTCAAGACAGGAAATCACTGAGACTGAAAGGTCACCAAGTCATTTTCTTTCTCTCATTCTTGGAAGTTGATATTGAAGGAAATGATTCCATGATTCATTTCAATGGGTGTTTGTTGATACTAGCTGCATTTCTCAGAAGCCTGACCTGAATGTTTATGGGCGATTTAAAAATGAGGTAATTCTCTAGAAGGTTTTTATGTTATATTGTTTCTTTGTACATGCGTGTAATCCATATTCACTTCAACACCATCCGCTTGCCGATTTTGAGGGAAGTTGAAATTTCTCTGTTGCTTTGAGGACAGTCCATCTCACAACAGATGTTCTCAGTAGGTAAATGAGCTGAATCCATTATTCTTATCAGAGACTACATCACATCTCTCCTGAGGCTGACAACTGGGAGCATCTTCAAAATAGGCTTCAACTCTGCTGCTCCCTGTCACCTCCAAGCTCAGCAGTTTGTCTTCTGAAGGGCACTAAATTCTGCTTAAAGATGTTCCCAAAGTTTCTGTTTTCCTATCTTCTTAAACTGTTGAAAAGAACACTTCCTTCTGCCTTTTTGCCTGATTAAAAATATCTGAGATATTTGTATTCTTTTAACTGAGTACCAGAAATGCTTCTAACTCAGGTTTGCGTCTCACTTTGAGACCTAAGTCTTCATATTGCTAGGCATTCTTGACTGACTGAGTTAGCAGAAACAGTCGTAACTGAATGACAAGTAGTTATGTTTAAATTTACTTGTCTGCCATTCCTCCGTTGAAACCATTTCAATAGTAGGGGACAATAAGAAGACATTTTATCTTCTTTTAATTTCTATCATGGTAGATTCAACAAACTCTTTAAAGTTCAAGAGTTTATAATATGTAAAGGGGCTTTGAGTTAACCTTTCTTTTTTCTTTTCTTTTTTTGTTTTTCTGAAGTGAGAAGTGGGGAGACAGACAGACTCCCGCATGCTCCCAACTGGATCTACCAGGTATACCCACTAGGGGGCAATGCTCTGCTCATCTGGGGCATTGCTCCATTGCAACCAGAGCCATTCTGGCACCTAAAGCAGAAGCCATGAAGCCATCCTTAGAGACTGGGAAAACTTTGCTCCAATGGAGCCTTGCCTGCAGGAGGGGAAGAGAGAGAGAAAAAGGAGAAAGGAAAGGGTGAGGAAGCAGATGGGCGCTTCTCCTGTGTGCCCTGGCCAGAAATCAAACCTGGGACATCCACACGTCTGGCTGACGCTTTACCACTGATCCAACCAGTCAAGGACAAGTTAATCTTTCTTGATGCTATTGGGTATACACTATGAGTAAAACAAGTTAGTTAATATTTCTTGATTTTTTATTTATTTTAGTGAGGAGGGAGAGAGAGAGAAAGAGAGAAAGAGAGAAGGGGAGAGGAGCAGGAAGCATCAACTGCCATTTGTGCCTTGACCAGGCAATCTCAGGGTTTTGAATCGGTGACCTCAGCATTCCAGGTCAATACTTTATCCACTGCGCCACCACAGGTCAGGCAAGTTATTTAATATTTTTAAAATATGCCTTAATTCAAACACCTAAAAGAAACATTAGTATTTATTGGATCTAACTGAACCTGCTAATTTAGCTTCTCAAACCATTCCAGAGTTGGAGCTGGGGAGGAAAATCCATTGCCACGGGGATCCAAGATAAACAGAGCTACTGTCCTTTGTCAGATGTCAATCAAACCAAAAAGCTCCTCTGTAGCATGGGATGAGGTGATGTACTGAATGTCTTTTCTGCTCTTTTTAGAAGGAAGGAAGGTATTGATGTAGCTTCATATCTGATGGCTGTTTTGGAACCACCAAACCTAAAATTACCTGGAGAGTTTGAATTTATCTTCAGTTTCCTCCTGAGGAAAAAAAAATATCTATGGACTTCACCAAACTTAATGGAAATTCTTAGAGATAATTGACTAGATAATTAATAGTCATTTCATTTACTCATGACAGAGCTCTTGAAATCATTCATTTATCCATCCATCTATCAATTTTCCTATAAATACTACCTTAGGTTGATAAAAAAAATTGAGTTTTTTAAAAAAACATTTTGTTAGAAAAAATTCACTGGAACTTTTGTTAAAAATAAAAAGAAAACAAACAGAAATACATACAGAGGGTTCTCTTGGAAGTTAGACTAAATCTGACATGTATGCTTTTAACTGTTGAAAGCAAAGAATATGAATGAGTGGGGTAGATGTAATGACAACTACTGGGAACATTTTTAAATGTGACTCTTCCTTCTCCTCATCTGACCCCAAATCAGAGATTCAAGTGTATTATTAGATCTTATGCCTTTAAAACAATAGAAAAGCTGGGTTTTTATACTAGATCTAATACAACAAGGTGTCCCAGATCCTAAGTATATGCTCCGTGTACAGATTTTTAAAACTTTGAATTGCCTAAAAAAGACTGTCTATATGTTTACGTTTCTGAAGAAACTCCTGTCAGTTTATCAAAGGATTCCATTACTTGAATATACAGTGTGTCCGTAAAGTCATGGTGCACTTTTGACTGGTCATAGGAAAGCAACAAAAGATGATAGAAATGTGAAATCTGCACCAAATAAAAGGAAAACTCTCCAAGTTTCATACCTATTCAGTGCGGTTCGATGTGGGCTCATGCACAGATTTTTTAGGGCTCCTTAGGTAGCTATCCCATATAGCCTCTACAGACTCGTCACTGACTGATGGCCTACCAGAGCGGGGTTTCTCCACTAAACTGCTGGTTTCCTTCAACTGCTTATCCCACTGAGTAATGTTATTCCTATGTGGTGGCGCTTCGTTATAAACGTGCCAATATTCACGTTGCACTTTGGTCACGGATTCGAATTTAGCGAGCCACAGAACACACTGAACTTTCCTCTGTACCGTCCACATCTCAACTGGCATGGCCATGGGCTGCTCCACTGTATACATGGTGTTACGTCATCATCTGTGCATGCGCACATGCTGCCACATCATCCTACAGAAACTGGGATGGTTTTCCTTTTATTTGGTGCAGATTTCACATTTCTATCTTCTTTTGTTGCTTTCCTGTGACCAGTTAAAAGTGCACCATGACTTTATGGACACACTGTAGTTAATCACTGACACACATGACAAGCATTCATTCAATCACTATGGCCATCCCGAAAGGATGTAAAAACAAAATCAGGTTGTATTCTCTCATGAACAAAAATAAATAAAAATAAATAAAAGAGCTAGACTTGTATATTTATTGACTGTATTTATTGATTTGATGATAAACTTCAGTTTAATTTTTAAAATTTCCACAATTCCTAAATATTCATTCCTTTGGATCTTAGTACTCTAAGTCTTACTGCAAATTTAGGGTGTCCTCGGTACAGGAATCTCCGGGGTAATCAACCAGAGTCCCACTTTTCAGATGGTGCTGATAACTCCTGTTGGGTACAGTTTCCCCTCATGTGACACTGCACTTTCTCTCTCTGCTTCCTATGAACTCAAGTTGAGAACAGAAGTTATTCTTCAGATGGCATCACCCCAAATTCCCCAAAGTTCACGTTTTCTTAGCAGTGACATTTGTTAGTAAAATGAAAGTTGAGATTACATATCTGGCAACCATCTGTGATTAGCTAATTGAATTGTTGCAAAGCACTTCATGTCCTCTTTAGAAGGATTTAAGCTTGAATGACCGTGCCTCCCTTCAAGCTGGTCTGGACGTACAGTTATTCCTATTAATTTTAAAGGAAAAATACATGAGTAATTTGTCCACCCAACTTAACAGGTTCCCCTCTAATCTAAACCTTCTTATTGAAATGATACATTCAAAGTAATTGTTTGGTTATAGAAATAATATTTATTATTAAAGATCCCAAATAAGGTTTTAAATATTATCTCCAATCCCTTTCTTCTCCTATGTTCTCTTTTCTCTCCACAGAGGGTAGTATTTCTCTTAATACTTAGACAAGCTGCAAAACTTTGGCTCTAGTTGTTGAACAACAAGCCAAACTTTTATCTTTTATTTTGTTTCATGAATTAATAGGTCTCCCCCCCCCGGAATTAATAGGACATTTTCTTTCACTTATTCTAGACAGAGTTCTAAACTTTGCCTAATCTCACCAGGACATTCTTAACGTCCTTCCTCCAATTGCCCAAATGTAGATTTTTTGAATGTCAACTGTTCTTTTTTACTCAGCCCTTTGTTAAACTATAGAATATAATCCATAAATAGGCCATGAAGTCTAAAAATTAGTAGGCTATGACTAGCATTTTCTAAATGAAATAGAATTGCCTAAAATATAGCAGAATAGAATAGAAAATATCAGAGTACACCTAACAATTGTAAGCTACCAACTACATGATGTTTTTTCTCAGTTGTGAGAGAAAATAGAGAGACTATCTCAAGGTAAAATATTTTTCTTACCATAGGTCATGGGGCAAAGCATTTGAAAAACACTGAGTTTAAATTCTGGGGCTAGGACATTATCTCCCCCACCTAACACAGAATGGGATTTAAATTCCTTAAATCTTCTAATATCAATATATCAGTAGTCCTTAGCTATTGTGCATAGATCTCTGCAAATCTGGTAAAATTTTGCCCGTTTTTCCAGAATCACAAGCTCAAAACAATTCAGTGTTGCTTGTACAAGCTTAAGGACTGATGATCTTATAATTATTTAATAATTATTTAAAATGTATTTCCAAATTCTTGAACCTTTCATCTTATCCCATACTCCCATTTTAGTTCATGTATTTTCATATCTAACCATTTAACATTATTTTTTTATCTCTGTCTCCATGACTTCTCTTGCTCTCATCCTCCTAAGCACCTCCTTCCTACTCCAAGCATCAATTTTTAAGTTCAAGTCCTCCGTACCATTTCCCTACTTACTAGTTTTTAAAACCTGCCTCTCACGTCTTACCTACATATCTAAAGTGAAGGGCATCGCTGGCCTTCCCATGCATTTGCCGTTCTTTCCTTTGTCCTAAATTTTGGTGTGTGTCTGTTTAGAATGAAGCCTGATGGGTAATGAACAGCTTTGCACACACCAGACATGTTCTGTAAATATTACTACTTTAAAGAGTAGTTATTTATTCTTCAAAACCAGACACCCAGTAATGTAGATCTGCATTATTACTGAAATAACACGCTGACATTTCCCTGGAGTTTGACAAAATGAAAACAGGCTGCATTTGTTCCTCAAATCCTAGCAATGGTTAAAAATGGCATTTTCATGCAAACAGAAATTACAAATGGAATTATGATAACTGATTACCCCCTAATGCACACAAACCATCTATAATCCTGCCCTGGAGTGCTGTAGAGTTGGCTTAGTGCATATGCTCACAGCGTTTGTCCACCTATGCAATCCCTGTGGCTTCCTGTGGCAAAGTGGATGGCGGCGTTTAGAAAACCAGTATGTCTCTATTTCTCTACATCTACTATTAGGGTGTAGAATTGTCGGTGTGGAGCACCGCTGCTTCACAATGGGAATAATCCTGAGTGTGTATCTTCGTTTTATTCATCTTCAATTTCTGTTTGACAGAATTTCATGCTGCTGGAAAATGTTACATTGACAGCCAAGAGATAATTTCCGCTTTTAATCCAGAGAACAAGAGCCACTTGGGAAGAGACTATAAATGTCCTCTGGGTGTCCCAGAGATATGCCTCAGCCCTGAGCTGGAAGGAACACACCTCTGGGAAGGAAACAACTTTGATCAGTAAGTCTCTTTGGAAAACATTAAGAGAAACAGATTTCAGTGATTCCCCCATGAATCATGGGGTCTGAGATAAAGTAAGCCCTTCCATTTCCAAATCAGCTTTCAAGTGGCAGCAACTCTGTCATTACAGGCAATAGTCTTCTGTGAGGAGCTGAAAAGGGAGTAATGTTCCCAAGCAAGTCTCTCTTTTCTTTCACTATAGCCATGTAAATTTTGCATGAAATACATCTTTCTTGTAATAAAGGTGTCATAAACCATCTTATTTCTAGCACTTGTCTCAGCTGGCTGTACTTGCTAAATGTCCTGTTAAAGATGCTGGCCAAGGTAGCTGATGTTTCCATCTTTAGAACCACATTGTTCTCCTTGGGTAACTAACTCTCCTGCCCGTTCATATATACTTAAGGACAGAAGCTTTATCCTACAACTGAAACATGTTCCCAAGGCCAGCCCTCCTGAGAATCCAGATGAGTCACTGGCGGAATTGAGACCATTTCCCTCTTTTCTGCACCATTGGGGAACAGGCTCCTTCATGGGATCATTGGCTACTCACTCTCTCTCTACATCAATTAGTGGCACATCACCTAAGATATCACAGTATGTGAGATATATTTACATATATATATATGCATATCAATAAAGATACATATACTATATGTGTCTCATGTAAACTAAACATATGTACACCTACACTAAACTAAACTAGAGGTTAAGGGCCAGGATCTCTATACTCATAATCTTTGGGAAGAAATATATAAACAGACACAATATATGTCATATGTGTTTGTCATATATATCAAATACATGTCCACATATTTTTCATATACACTGAATATATATTACATATATAGTTGTGTGTCTATATAAATATGTGGGGGGTGTGTGTGTGTGTGGTTAGAGGTTTTCAAAAACCAGAGTCCTTCTTATTCATCCTCATGCCCCATATCTAATACTGTAAGTGACACACAAATAAATTCAATCCGTAAGTTCAATAAATACTCGATAAACTGAACAGAGCTAAGCTGCACCCTCACGCATCCTCATTTCCAGGACCAAGGTTTTAGTCCTACCTGTCAAATGTCTTAGGAAACTTGGTTTGCTGTCGATGGACTGGATCTCCTGATTGATTGTGTTGGTATTCTTTGGTCACGTCCCTTGATTTGCCTGATCCCTTGACCAGCGCTGACTGTGATAATGTGGAGGCTTACTGTAAAGACATCAAACCAGGCAGCCTCACTGGGGCAGGTTCCCTTTCTTGTTCTGAAACAACCTTTCTTCTTTCAGTTCTTTTCAAGGGCTGAACTCTCTCTGTTCTAGGTCTAATAATACATGTTATCTTTTCCTAAAACACTCTTACCCATGTTTCTTGTCAATCAAAAATCTACGTAACCCTTTCCTCCAGGAGAAAGGCTTCCTACAGGCATTGCAGCTGAAAGTGCCGTTGTTTATATTCTCTTATCCTGTGGAATCTATGCCCCCAGTTCATATCCTGAAACAAAGTATGTACTTCAAATGTATTTGTTGAGAAATGTATTGACTGGATAAAAAAAGCAAAATGAAAAAGAAGCTGTGAATAACAGACCAGTGACAAGGGGCTGATTGACAGGTGGTGTCCAGAAAGTAGAGGCTCAAATGTAGGAAAAGAGTTAGGACAAAAGTAGTCAGACGAGGATTCTAATGCTTGATCTGCTCCCTTCCCCCACAGTAGAAGTCCTCAGTTGAGAATTTTCCTACCATTTCAACTCAAACAAGTCCTTCCTTTAAGCTCCCTCCAAGAGGAACCCGAAGGAGAGTGAGATGAGTAGGAGGTGAGAAAAGAGGCGAAATCCAGCTCTCTATCCACTGTCACTCTAAGTACTCCCACGAGATTCTTTCCAAACCAACCACCCCAGTATTTTCTGTCTCTGGCTTCAAGTAGAAGTAGTTTTAAGCTGAGCCCTAAAGTTCTGACATTCTGAGTTTGAATCTTAGTTCTGCCACGCCTAGTTTTGTGTTTGCCTATGTTATTTAACCTACTGTTTGTTCACTATAAAGGGGGCATAATAATATTGTCTACCTCACAGGGTTGCTGAAAGGATTCAATGAGTCAATTCCAGTAAAAACACTTGGTATTAAATGTGAGATCCGTACTTTTTAAATGTCCTCAGGTCAATTTTAATGCTCAGAAAAGTTTATTAAAAATTTACATTGAGTTTAAAGTTATACATTTAAAAATTAGTTTCCCTTAAACTCAAAAGTTTAATCTGTCTTATTATTCTATTATAAATACATCCAATTTCTCAGTATTTTAATATAAATATTAGTCTCATTTACAACTTAAATATTCAGAAACTTAAATTTCATTAACAAATGAAATCTTTTAAAAGATTTCCAATTCCACAATGACAAACATTCCTAAATAGTTATACAAATCTGGTAAATCTAACAAACTAAAGTTATAAATAAAATAAATACTAAATCCCCTGTTTTGACAGTTTATAAATATACCAAAAATTTAACTGAAAAGTGGAAATTTAAACCAATGAACCAATTATGTATTTTTCAACCACAATCACACATTTTGCAATAAAACCATTATGCCATTCCAAACAATATCAGGGGTCACTTTTTTCAGTATTGTTTAGAACCAACTCCTCAGCTTGTTGAGATCTCTTAATGATCAGAGATACATGGTCCAGAATGCAACTCTGATTGATAGGCTAACCTTTGGTATAGATGCTGGTTAAAGCCGTCAACGGAAGTTATCACACAGCATTTGTCCATTGGATTCAAGTTATACATCAATACCTACTTTTCAAATTACTTGGGTCATTAATTCCTACTCAGATGGTTAGACTATATGATTAGATTATATAGACCCATTTTCTGCTTCATTCTCTTCTGAATTCTTACCAGATTCTTTTCATGTCAGTACTATGCTTACATTGTATTATGTGAGTCACAAAAGTGTTCTAAGGTCTTAACTTCAAAAATGGTCATATCTTTGGCAGCTGGCACAAGAGGTACTTAAGAAATGATCCCTGTTATTATTAGATTACCAATAATGTCATTTTTTTTCTTCCTGAAATTAGTTACAGATTTAACTAGGCTCCTTTTGGTAACATTTAGGTCAATGTTTCTCACACTTTAGCAAGGATCAGAATCTTATGGAGGGCTTGATAAATCATAGGTTGCTGGCCTCTACCCTGTCCCCATAGAATATTTGGAGTAGGGCTGAAAATATGCATTTCTAACAAAGTCTGAGGTGGTGATGTTGCTGATTCAGGTCACACTTTGAGAGCCATTACCTTAGATTATATCATATCTAGAATAATGACTTTTACATTTTTCTCACTTCATGCCCTATATCCCACCTATGCTGAAAAACATCAGTTTGGCCCTGACCAGCTGTAAGAGCATTGGCCTGGCAAATGGATGTCCCAGGTTCAATTCCTGGTTAGGGCACACAGGAGAAGTGACCATCTGCTTCTCTTCCCTTCCCTCTCCTCCTTCTCTCCCTCTTCTGCTCCCACAGCCAGTGGCTCGACTGATTGAGCATCGGCCCTGGGCACTGAGGATAACTCTGTTGGTTCCAGCGCATCAGCCTCAGGCACTAAAAATAGCTCAGTTGACTGGAGTACTGGCCCCAGATGGGGATTGTTGGGTGGATCCCAGTCAGAGTGCATGTGAGACTCTGTCTATCTCCTCTTCTCTCACTTAAAAGAAAAAAGAGAAAGAAAAACATCAATTTGATCAATTGGTATATATTACCTATTATGGGTCAGATGTTGTGCTAACTTCCAGGGATATAAGAATTAACTAGGCATTAATTCAAATATTTTCATAATATGCACAGGGATTATAAAGTGCTTCTAGAATTGATAGAGGGTACTCCTACACCAGACTTGAGGAGCTCTTATAAGAGCATAACATAAAAGACAATTTTTACCTAAGATTTAGCAAATGAGAGACTGATAGAGACAAAGATGGGGAAGAATAGGCAAGGGAGGGAATGTTTCCACAGGAGACTCACGGGTGAGAGAAAAGAAATATATTACGTGACTCTTTTGAGTCCTCACCCCAGAAGCATCTAAGAGCAGAATTTAAAAAAAATTTTAAGTGATCATCTGTTTAAAATTTATGATAACTGAAGAAAGCCTCACTAGAGTGTGAGATGCCTAGCGATGGTGTGATCTGCTGGCTGTGGGTGACCAGTAGTCCTGTCTGTACAACCTCGACAGATGGCACAGAGGACAAGAATAACAGTAGTAAACTCAATGTAGTCATGGACAGATGGGAACTGTTTCCAGTCACTTGTGTGTTTTGGTGAGAGTGGTAGAGACTGGCTAGTATTCTTCAAACCTAATTCCTTCTGTTACTGGGAACAGAACTATTCTGTATTTCCCAGGCTCCTTTCAGTTGGTTTTGCCAAAGGGAAAGAATTAGAGCCTCTAGGATGTAGTTAGAAGGGATATATGCTGTTTCTTAGTCTGGCCCATTAAAATCAACCATCAAGTCCTCCTTGTCTTCCCTTCACTGTCAACAGGGTAAGTTCTCAGGGCACTTAGAAACCCTGGGTTAATAATGAAAGAAACTTTATCAGCTTGGTTTCTCCTGCCCACCAAACACTGTAAGCCTAGAAATAATTTTTTGTTGGTTTAAGCTACTAAAAGATCATAGTTTACCTATTGCAATAGTATTGCTTTAACTAATAGAATGATTATGTCCTTTTTAAATCCTTTTTACAATTAAGGTGTAGAAAAAAATTCTACCTGGAACAGGTCTTGTCCAAAATATACCAAATACTATAGTTACAATTTCTATGTTACTCACATCATGCAAGTGGGGCCAGAGTTCTCAAAGCTGTTGCTAATGATGTAATTATTTGTTTAAATGTCTCTTTTGGTAGGATATAAGCATTAATCTTACAAGGCTGTTTATCTTATTTAGAGTGTCTAGGATACTAACTATTGCACATAGGCAACCAACAAATACATACAAAATGAATCAAGTATTGGATCTGCAAGGTGGAGATTGCATGCAGGAGCTCAATTAGCAAAGATCTTCTTGACCATGTTAAGGAATTTGGATTTGATACTGAGGGTGATGGGAGCCACTGAAGGATTTAAGAAGGGAATGACAGTAATCAAAGTGATCTTTCCATAGATCACTTCAGTTAATATGTTTTTCCACCTGAAGAGGTTTAAAACTGAAATTAGGAAGATTGTTTGAAGGTTCTTGTAGTAATCTAGAGTGAGAGATGATTATACTATAAATTAGTGGCCTCGTGAATAAAGATAAGGAAACATAAATAAGAAAGAATTGAAAGAACTAATCGTCTAAAATTGGAGGCAGTAAAATGAGAGAGCAGGAGAAAACCAGGATTACTCCTAGTTTGTGATCAGGGTAACCAAGTGAGTGGTACTTCCATCACTAAATTGGGGAGTCTGGGAAAAGGAAAACTTTGGGGAAATTATAATTATCATAGTGAATTATGCTTTTTTCTATCATTTGGGTTTTGCACATGCTAATTTCTCTCCTTAAGATGTTCTAGAAATAACCTCTTTTCCACCTACCTCTTCTTATCTCTACCCTCTTCTCTGTCATTTGTTCCCTGATTTTCTTTACCTGGATACACTTGTTAATCTATTACACCTCAGATTAGACACCATTTTCTCTGAAAAACTTTCCCAGGATCCCCAAGCTTGGATATGGTGCTTTCTCATGTTCTTGCAGGATGCCATGCAACAGTGTAGCATATATCGTAACATTTTGTATTCACCTGTGTACTTTTCATTCTATACTTCTCTACCAAAAGCTAATGAAAAACTATCCCTTAATATTTGGTCCCCAGTGCCCATCATAATGCTGTGTCACAGTAACAACTCCAAATTAGAATGTAATCATGAATGAATGAAGTAGAATGAATGAAATGAATAATTTGAAGGGTACAATATTAAAACCAACTAATAACATTTGCTTTCACACTGTCTCAGTTTGAGATCTGTGGCATGTAGTTAGCACAGAAGGCCATGAGACTGTAATACTTGACATATTTACTCTGTTCTTCCCCACCACCCAATCTCTCTCCCCTCCTACCAGACACCACCAGGAGTGGCAAGAATCACAAATAACTCCACTATTCCTTTGAACATCTGTCTCTGATCACAGTGTGAGTCCACCAATATGGTAACAGACTCCATAACTGTTTTCCTTGGGTTAAAAAACTCATCAAAATTAATATTAACTTGAAAGTGGGAAAGTCCCATAAGGAAGCTATTGTGTCTAAGTGTATAAGTAAAATAAGAATGGAGTCTGGCAAAAAATGAGTTAAATTCTTGTGAAAGGGATACTCTCCCATTTTTACCTGTCAAATACAGCTAATCTAATTTACAAATTGGTACGAACTTGCCCTGTCTGTATTACGGACAAAACCACCAAACTGAAGTGGGCAGAGGAATGAGGAAAGGAGCAGCAGATTCGAATGGAGCTTAGTGGTTACTGAGCTCCGCGGGGACGGGTTGTGGATGAGGACTCCAGGAAGACCGCATGGGAAGCTCATGCAATGACAAATATACTGTAGTCTTGAGCCCTGCATTCCAAGTGTGGTCTGGACACCTGCAGCCCTGGTGTTAACTGGGAACTTGTTAGAAATGCAGGCGCTCAGGCCCCTCCCCAGTCATACTGACTCAGGGGCTGCAGTTCAACAAGATCTTCAGGTGAGTTGTGTGGACATGAAAGCTTGAGAGGCTTTGCTGTAACTAGTAGCACTCAATGTGCCTACTGAGCTCAGATTAATTCACTGCACAGTCACTTCCAAGTTATTAGGACATCTTCTGAGAGTGAAAAGGGAATGCTAAAATAATTATAATTGTATATTTTTTGATATATTTTGTTTTGAGAAAAATTAATTCTTACATAAGTGGATCTATAATATACTTATAGTCATAAACCATCTTTTAAAATAAAATTATTTCAAAAAACAGAAATAAAACATATCAGTGTCTATTAAAGAAAAAATATTTATATTGACCCGACCATTAAAATATATAACAGAAATTCTGGATTAGATAGTCTGATGTATTAGTGTAAGCTCATGTTTATTTTAAAATATAGGTAGTATAGAAATAAGTATAAAGTATATGCATGCATTGGTTGTTATACATAAACACTTATATACAGTGTGTCCGTAAAGTCATGGTGCACTTTTGATCGGTCATAGGAAAGACACAAAAGACGATAGAAATGTGAAATCTGCACCAAATAAAAGGAAAACTCTCCCAGTTCCATACCTATTCAGTGCAGTTCGATGTGAGCTCACACACAGATTTTTTAGGACTCCTTAGGTAGCTATTCCGTATAGCCCCTACAGACTCATTACTGACTGATGGCCTACCAGAACGGGGTTTCTCCACCAAACTGCCGGTTTCCTTCAACTGCTTATCCCACTGAGTAATGTTATTCCTATGTGGTGGCCCTTCATTATAAACACACCGATATTCACATTGCACTCTGGTCACGGATTTGAATTTAGTGAGCTACAGAACACACTGAACTTTCCTCTGTACCATCCACATCTCGACTGGCATGGCCATGGGCTGCTCTGCTGTATACACATGTTACGTCATCTTCTGCGCATGTGCACATGCTGCCACATCATCCTACAGAAACTGGGAGGGTCTTCCTTTTATTTGGTGCAGATTTCACATTTCTATTATCTTTTGTTGCTTTCCTGTGACCGGTCAAAAGTGCACCATGACTTTACGGCCACACTGTATTAAAGAATTTCAATAATAAACACAGAAAGAATGGGAGAAACAAAATAATTGAAGTTCTATGTCACAACAACAGTTACTGCAGGCAAGGTTCCCTGCTGAATACTAAGATCAGTGGATGAAACTTTTAGGAGAAACAGGATATTTACACAGCTTCAAAGTATCTCTTCACAAATATTTAGTAATCATGTGGTGGTTTTAACACAGATCCACAAATGTTTTAATGCTTCTTCCTCTAGGAAGTGGAGCTAATCCCCCCACCCCCAGTCATGTTGACCAGATTTAGGGATTCACCTCTAATGATTAGAGTATGGAAAGGAAAAAACGGTCATTTTACAGGGGAGAACTTGGCATATGCAACTTTAGGTAAGTGATCAAGGTTATCATCATCAGTGGTAAGTTATGTTCATATCATTTATGTCCTGATGAAATGCACTGAGAAGTACTTCACCTTTTTGATATTCAACCCCAAATCTCTATCTCCAAACCAATCATAAAGAACACACACACCCAAACTGAGGAATGTCCTACAAAATATCTGACCAGCACTCTTCAGAAGTGTCAAGGTCATAGAAAATTATAGGACAAAGGAGTTGTCATACAGTAGAGGAGACTAAGGAGACACATGGTTAAGTGCACAATGGTGTCTCGGATTAAATCCTGAAATAGGAGAAGCACAGTAGTGTATTTAGTGAAATTAGAGTACAGTTTAGACACTATTGTTCCATTGTTAGTTTTAAAAACTGTGCCGTGATTAGTTAAGATGTTAATATTAAGAGCTATTGCCCTGGCCGGTTGGCTCAGCGGTAGAGCGTCGGCCTAGCGTGCGGAGGACTCGGGTTCGATTCCTGGCCAGGGCACACAGGAGAAGCGCCCATTTGCTTCTCCACCCCTCCGCCGCGCCTTCCTCTCTGTCTCTCTCTTCCCCTCCCGCAGCCAAGGCTCCACTGGAGCAAAGATGGCCCGGGCGCTGGAGATGGCTCTGTGGTCTCTGTCCCAGGCGCTAGAGTGGCTCTGGTCGCAATATGGTGACGCCCAGGATGGGCAGAACATCGCCCCCTGGTGGGCAGAGCATCGCCCCATGGTGGGCGTGCCGGGTGGTTCCCGGTCGGGTGCATGCGGGAGTCTGTCTGACTGTCTCTCCCTGTTTCCAGTTTCAGAAAAATGCAAAAAATAAAAATAAAAAAAAATTAAGAGCTATTGTGTGAAGGTACACGGAACCCCTTATACTATTTTTACAACTCTTCTACAAATCTAAAATTATTTCAAAAAATTTTTTAAAACCAAATACATTCAGGGAATATAAGAGCTCATTCATAATATATGTATACAAATATATAGCAGTATATTTATCATTAATATATAAATATATAGCAGTATATTTATCATTAATATACACAGTACAATTTCAAAAACTGCTGCATCATTTTTCTATTTCTCCCTTTTTTATTGAAATGTGCAAATATTTCAGATTATGTATCCTTAGAGGGACTATTTTTTGCTTCCATTTAACTCACTTCTTCTGACAAATACTGTTTAAGAAAAATTAACAAATAATTTGTCTCTATTATTTGACTATAGATAATGGAACAGCATAAGCTTTCTTATTTCTTTTACCTGCAATGAAAAATAAAAATGTATCCAATTACAAATGGAAGTTTCAACAAAAGAGCATGCCCCCAAATTGAGATAATACAAAACACAATTACAGAACTTTAAAACTAAGTTTGGGGCACTGTTTTAAATCCGAACCTTTACTAAATTTAGACTCTCTATGTATACTAATACATTTAATGTATTCTTGTTTGCTTCTTTGAAAACAATGACTACTCTACTTGCTAAATATATTTAATAAAGATTTCCAAATGATTTTAAATTAAATGCTCCCGAAATTCAAAGGACAGGGTAAAACCAAAATAAATCAATACCATTATATGACAGATATATGGGTATAAAAGTATTTCTTCAAATTAATAATCCAGACATCTCTAAAATCTGATTGTTGGTGGAAAGAGAAAGTGAGTATAGCAAAGCAATAATCATTTTCCATTCAATATCAGCTTTAACACAAAAATTTTGTTGAATTGCTCCTACTATATGTGTGTGTATGTACACATATATACATATATTATATGAAATTATCAGTAATTAAATTAAGTCACCCAAATTTAATTTTAATTAAGTATACATTTTTTCAGCCCTACCAGGTGGTGGCACATTGGATAGAACTTCAGCCTGGGACACTGAGGACCCAGGTTCGAAAACCTGAGGTTGCTGGCTTGAGCACAAGCTCATCAGTTTGAGCACAAGGTCGCTGGCTTGAGTGTAAGTAAGATCATAGACATGACCCCATGTTGCTGGCCTGAGCTCAAGGTTGCTGGCTTGAGCAAGGGGTCAGTCACTCTGCTGATGTCCTCTGGTCAAGGCACATATGAGAAAGCAATCAATGAACAACTGAAGTGCCGCAACTACAAGTTGATTCTTCTCATCTCTTTCCCTTCCTGTCTGTTTTTCCCTGTCTCTCTATCTGTCTGTCTGTCTCTCTCTCTTTCTCACACACACACACAAAACTATACATTTTTTCAATTTTTCCAACAATCACTTTTATTTCAACTGATAGAATGTCATCGCTTATTCTGAAAAATTCTAATTATGTGTGCACCATACCAATTCCAATAGAAAGGTTAATATAAACCAGCCATTTGATTTTAATGAAAAGTCATGCTTCCCAGATTAACACATATAAACTCCTCTGCAAATGTACACATAGAATCACAATCTTTAGGTCTAATCAGCTAACTAATGAATGAGTTTGTAATAGATGTTGAAGATTCTTGAGCAGATTTATGTGACTTGGTTTTGTGTTATTAAACATATCTCTACAACTTCCTTAGCGAATGGTACATGTAAAAAGTCTGGCTGGGTATCTGGCTGTCCTGGGTTCCATTCCTGGCCAGGGCACACTGATCTGCTTCTCCACCCCTCCTCCTCTTGCTTCTATCTCTCTCTGTCTATCTATACCTCTCCTCCCCTCCTGCAGCCATGGCTCAGTGGAGCGAGTTGGCCCTGGGCACTGAGGATCGCTCCATGGCCTTCACCTCAGGCACACACACAAAAAAAATGGCTCAAGTTGCAATGGAGAAAGGGCCCCAGATGGGCAGAGCCTCACCCCTTGCTGGGTTTGCCGAGTGGATCCCTGTCGGGGCACATGTGGGAGTCCTTCTCTGCCTCCCCTCCTCTCACTAAATAAAATAATAATAATAATAATTATTATTATTATTATTATTTGTGGGAGTTAAATATTCATTAGCTAGCTTTCCTGAGAAATGTAAACTTTAGTTCTTAATGTTTTTAAATTAAATAACATTTTAAGTATTTTGAGGCTCAAATGACATACTGCAATATAAAAATATGGTCCCAAACAACAAAACTGGTTACCAGCTGTATCTTTATACCATATGTGAACATATACTACATGATAATACCAGAGTAACAAGAACATTCATAACTGATCATGAGAGAATCACCTTTCTATTTTCAGCACATTCTACCACCTAACTGGTAATTCCTCACAATGTTCATAGATCTCATCACCTAGTGGGGCTTTGTGCATCTTGACAGTCACAGCACAGTTACACCTAAGAATGAGTAGGGGACGCAGCTCCAATGTGTATTATTTCCCACAACCAATAAAAACCAGGAAGATTCAATTGTCCCTAGATGCTTCTGTTCAAATGTGCTTTATCTCAGAGCATCTTACTTATCCTCCTTGAAAAGAAGGTGTTAATTACATTGCATATGAAAAGGACTAATGGGAAAAAACAGGTTAGCTCTGGTTGTCTTTCAGCTTTAACCACATGTTAAAGGGAAAACTTCCTACTATATGTGCACCTTACCCACCAGTAGCAGAAACAATGTCAGAAGCTAGAAACACAAACTAGAAGTCTATGGAATCCATCTCAGCTTATTATTTTCGTTTTGTATTTTTCTGAAGTGAGAAGCAGGAAGGCAGATAGACAAGACTCCCACATGTGCTAGACTGGGATGCACATGGCATGCCCACCAGGGGGCAATGCTCTGCCCATCTGGGATGTTGCTCGGTTGCAACCAGAGCCATTCTAGCACCTGAGATGAAGTCCATGGAGCCTTCCTCAGCGCCTGAGCCAACTTTGCTCCACTGGAGCCTTAGCTGCAGGAGGAGATGAAAGAGATAGAGAGAAAAGAAAAGGGGAAGGGTGGAGAAGCAGATGGGCGCTTCTCCTGTATGCCCTGGCCTAGAATTGAACCCGGGACTTCCATACACCGGTCTGACACTCTACCACTGTACAAACCAGCCAGGGCTTAGCTTATTTTGATGCAATTCCTGATAGTATAGAAAGTTTAAGATAAATTCTGCACCAGGCCAGGACAGTCCCAGGTAGAATGGGACATACACGATTAACCTAACTCAGGCAACTCCAGTGCCAGTAGGCAATAAAATGGTGTCATGCTGTTCTGCAAGATTATAAGGTATCTGGCTTGAGGCAGAGGGTGTAAGATCCTAGGCCTTCTGAAAGAGTAGCAAAAGCTTTTAGACAGACAACTGGGTTCAAGACTTGACTCCATTGGCTCTGTCATTTGGGGAACTCAATTGCTCCAAGCCTCAGTTTGCTCACCGATAAAATACAGTGTGTCCGTGAAGTGATGGCGCACTTTTGACTGGTCACAGGAAAGCAACAAAAGACGATAGAAATGTGAAATCTGCACCAAATAAAAGGAAAATTCTCCCAGTTTCATACCTATTCAGTGCAGTTCGATGTGGGCTCATGCACAGATTTTCTAGGGCTCCTTAGATAGCTATCCCGTATAGCCCCTACAGACTCGTCACTGACTGATGGCCTACCAGAATGGGGTTTCTCCACCAAACTGCCGGTTTCCTTCAACTGCTTATCCCACTAAGTAATGTTATTCCTATGTGGTGGCACTTCGTTATAAACATGCCAATATTCACATTGCACTTTGGTCACGGATTCGAATTTAGCGAGCCACAGAACACATTGAACTTTCTTCTGTACCGTCCACATCTCGACTGGCACGGCCATGGGCTGCTCCGCTGTATACACGATGTTACGTCATCATCTACACATGCGCACATGCTGCCATATCATCCTACAGAAACTGGGAGGGTTTTCCTTTTATTTGGTGCAGGTTTCACATTTCTATCATCTTTTGTTGCTTTCCTGTGACCGGTCAAAAGTGCACCATGACTTTACGGACACACTGTAGTGATTGTAGTACTAATGTGGTAGATAAACACTTACTGATCAACACTATATATAAATAATACCACACTTCTCTGATCCCTAAAATTAAATTGAGTTAGCTCCAAGCCTCTCTCCACAAGACTGGCAAGGAATTTTATCTGAGCATTATTGGAACTCCCTCCATAGTCCAGGATCAGGTAATTGATGGATTATACAATTCTTGGCATGTGAGAATGACACTTTCATTTCTGGTTCAGACTTCAATTTAGAGCACATGTTGATGCTTCTTGTCCAAGTCCTTACATAAAGTGAAAAAGATACATCTGCTGCTTTTGTGCAAGGAAAGAGGGAATAACTGAAAGGACTAAATCATCAAATTGGCTAGAGGGAATTGGAAGCTTAAGTAGAAGAACTGGCTTTGGCTAAGATCAGGGGTAATTTATCTATTGTGGCAGGTGTGCCCATCCCAGCTGTGTCTCTGAGCACCTTGGTGTGAATACCTTCCTGTAAATTCCTTTGTTTTAAATTGTCTGTGTTCCTCTTAAGATTTTTTTCTCATGATTTCTATGTTGATTTCTTTCCTTCTTTGTTCATCTGAATCACCTCCTCTTTCTGTTATCATCCTCTTACTTTAAATAGTTATAATATTAAGTATATTTTCTTTCATGTCTTGTATTTTTTTATAAAATTTTATGTCCCCATTATTACTTTTAAAAGACTATTTGTCATTGCATATTTTTTCATAAATATAACAACAATGTATATTACTTGATTTTTTTTTCTTTTAGATTTTATTTGTTCATTTTAGAGAGGCAAGAGAGAGGAGAAAGGGGGAAAGAGCAGGAAGCATCAACTCCCACATGTGCCTTGACCAGGCAAGCCCAGGGTTTCAAACTGGCTCCCTCACCATTCCAGGTCAATACTGTATCCACTGCACCGCCACTGCCCTTGTTTGTTTTTCTTGAGGGTCACTAAACCCCAACAGAGTCATATCAGTGGATATGATACATTTACACCATCTGTAACCAGGTTATGTCATATGCAGGAAATGGAATGAATAATCAAAGAAGTGTTGCCAAGCAAAAAGCTCTGACATTCTTTAATGTGAAGATAAAAACTTGTTTGAAATTAATATATTATTTGTATGCAAAATGGGGTTGCTAATGATCTTGCAAACAGTTTATTTTCTTTCAATCCTGTTTATTCTATTAATAAACCGAGCAAACTCTTTTTTTTTTTTTTCTCGGTAGTGCCAAAGTAAACTTTTGCCTCGCCTGGGTCTGCTTTTTCATGACTCTCTGAATTAATAAGGTTTACTAAGTTCCAAACAGATACTGTGCTCTGCCTGGTGCAAGGTTTCCTTTGCCTCATGATTGAATCCGAAGTGATCAGTTGAGACTTGCTTGTTTCATTGCTGTGCTCCTTATGAATAGCATTTATATCTATTAATAATAGGCAAGTCTCAATCAAGTCCCCAGAGATACACCAGCTTGGGGACAACAATTTCCACTGAGTCGCCGCACACTGGTGGAACCTGGCTGGGAGCCGGGGCTGCTTCCCTGCCCATTCCCGGTGGCCACGCAGGCTCGAGTGTTTCATCGCCTCACTCTACGAGCCTGAATAAATAATGGCCCCAAAGAGATCATATCTAGTCCCTAAAACTTGAAAATGGTACCTTCCAATGGAGGAGGGTCTTCGCAGATGGGATTAAAGACTCCACACGTGCAGCTCCACACGTGCAGCTCCGTTCAGGCAGTTTCACTGCAAACTTCTTTGCTGGAAGCACTTTGGGCGCCTGAAGACTTGGCCGTAAGGCAATGTTGCCGTAAAAGAAACAAGCGTGAAAAAACAGGAGCCTTAAAAGGGACGTAATGAAACATGTAAAACAATAATAAGATTAAAAAGAGTTATTGTGGAAAATGAAATGTATCATCTTTGAAGACTTTTGTTCGTAGTATTATATTCTGCTTGTTGATTCGGCTCCCTGGTCGGCATTACACTTTCTTCTTTTTCACCAGCACTTCTTGCTTCTTCGCCAGAGGTATTCGTTTCTAACCACAGGATTGATCATTAATGCTTTTGAAAACTGTTGTGAATTAACCGCCTTCTTTATATTTGTCGTGGTTTGGTTAAGTTTTGGTTTTGAGAAGTGGGAGAGAACTGCTCACCAAAGAATTTGCAAAAATGGATTTTTAAATCACTTTCTAGTACAGTATAGAATCTGGCTAAGGCTTATAGAATATAAAAATGGGACTACCAAGAGAAGTTGGTCAGTGGAGAAATTAACCCAAACTGACAACTAGTTTAGATAATTTGCCTGCTGAAGGCAGTTGCTTCTATCCATGGAGAAATGAAACTGACCTGTCAACCAGTTATTTTATCTTTTTAAGGAGAAACTGCCTTACAGGCAATAGTTTTGCTGTGAAAATGCAGCGAAATACTTGAGGCAAAGATATTTGGAACAATAGTACTGTAGGGGAGATAACCCTACTGGGCCTTAAATGCCATCGCCAGTGTCCTGAAGGGAGAAGAGGATGATTACATACAAAGAAGAAGCCACGTGACTAGGTAGGTAGACATCAGAGTCCTGCAGCCACAAGACAAGAAATGCTGACAGCCTCCGCAAGCTGCAAGAGATGAGGAGGGTATTCTCCAGAGTCTCTGGAGGGAGCATGGCCCCGCTAACATCTTGATACTAGACTTCTGGCCTTCAGATCTGAGTCAGAAGAAATTTCTGTTAAGTCACTAAGTTTGTGAAAATTTGTTACTGAAGTCATGCGAAACTAATATGCTCTCTTTTCCCTATTTCCAGGGAATGTTTGAGCTAGACTTAAATACGGTATATCAAAGTGAGAAAGAGTAGCTGGAATTTCAGCAGCCTGCCTTAGTATTTTCCTTCTGGTTAAGTAAAGAAAGGAAGATAAACTAAGCTCTCACCCATTGTTTTCTGACATGGGGCATTTCCTGTCTCTGGCCTTTAGTTTTGTCTGGAAATGAGAGGGTGGAAACCAGATTAAGAGATTTTCAAATATCATCTGCAGATTCCACAACTTAATTTTTTGTTTTAATTTTAATATTAAAAATAGTATGTTGAATTATTTTAAAATTATAATACTTTTAAATACTCAAATGTATTACATATAAGCAAGCAACACTTTGAAGACTAATTGTGAGTTCATTTCTGCTGCCAGCAGTTGATCACAGAAAAAGGTTTCTCATTCCTTCTATGTGTGATTTAGTGATTCTCCATTGTGGTCAAGGGAGGACAATATAGAATACCCTAAGGTTGCTTTGCCAAACCCCCCTCCTCCCAAATCCAGGTGGGTTTTTTGGGGTGTGTGTGTGTGTGTGTGTGTGTGTGTGTGTGTGTGACAGAGACACAGAGAGAAACAGACAGACAGGAAGGGAGAGAGATGAGAAGCATCAATTCTTCATTGCGGCTCCTTAGTTGTTCATTGATTGCTTTCTCATATGTGCCTTGACAGGGGCTACAGCAGAGCAAGTAAACCCTTGCTCAAGCCAGTGACCTTGGGCTTCAAGACAGTGACCTTTGGGCTCAAGCCATAGACCATGGTGTCATGTCTATGATCCTGTGACAAGGTGCCAAGAAACTGTAAAACTGTTAGCATTAGCAACACCATTTTAAAGAGGAAAAGTCAGGCCCCCTACCCTTCCTCTAAAAAAAAGAATCCAAGGAGAAGAGCTTGTAAGGGCAACTGAGTCAGCTAGCTAGTCATAGATTAACTACTTCCTATAGTTCTCTGGAAGGACTGGTACCACTTGCTACACAGAGCAAAGAAGATAGAACTTATCTGGAAACACCTTCTTCTTCTCTTTTCTTAAAAGCCTTTAAGAAACAATGTTTACATACCTTAATTAAAAATTCCTGACCCTGGCAGGTTGGCTCAGTGGTAGAGTGTCGGCCTGGCATGCAGGAGTCCTGGGTTTGAGTCCCGGCCAGGGCGCCCATCTGCTTCTCCACCCCTCCCCCTCTCCTTCCTCTCTGACTCTCTATTCCCCTCCCGCAGCCAAGGCTTCATTGGAGCAAAGTTTGCACGGGCGCTGAGGATGGCTCTGTGGCCTCTGCCTCAGGTGCTAGAATGGCTCTGATTACGGCAGAGCAATGCCCCAAGATGGGCAGAGCATCGCCCCCTGGTGGGCATGCCGGGTGGATCCCGGTCAGGCACGTGTGGGAGTCTGTCTGACTGCCTGCCCATTTCCAACTTTGGAAAAATACAAAAAAAAAATTCTTACAGGCCCTGGCCAGTTGGTTCAGTGGTAGAGTATCAGCCTGGCGTGCAGGAGTTCCGGGTTTGATTCTCAGCCAGGGCACACAGGAGAAGCACCCATCTGCTTCTACACCCCTCCCCCTCTCCTTCCTCTCTGTCTCTCTCTTCCCCTCCCACAGCTGGGGCTCCATTAGAGCAGGGTTGGCCCGGGCATTGGGGATGGCTCTATGGCCTCTGCCTCAGGCGCTAGAATGGCTCTGGTTGCAACAGAGCAACGCCCCAGTTGGGCAGAGCATTGCCCCCTGGTGGGCATGCTGGGTAGATCCCGGTCGGGCGCATGAAAGGAATCTGTCTGATTGCCTCCCCGTTTCCAACTTCAGAAAAATAAAAAATAAAAAATAAATTAAAAAAATTCCTACACTAATCCGTTGACTCATCCTCCCATCTTAGAGTCATGAGAGTAATGTATACCTTTAGAACAGGGGTCCTCAATCTTTTTACACAGGGAGCCAGTTCACTGTCCCTCAGACCGTTGGAGGGCCGGACTATAAAAAAAACTATGAACAAATCCCTATGCACACTACACATATCTTATTTTAAAGTTAAAAAATGGGAACAAATATTTAAAATAAAGAACAAGTAAATTTAAATCAACAAATTGACCAGTATTTCAATGGGAACTATGGGCCTGCTTTTGGCTAATGAGGTGGTCAATGTCCAGTTCCATATTTGTCACTGCTAGCTGTAACAAGTAATATGATGCACTTCCAGAGCCGTGATGCGTGCGTCCCATGTCACTGGAAGTGGTACTGTACGTGAGCAACGCTGGGCTTTGCTGACCTCTCACTGACCACTGATGAAAGAGGTGCCCCTTCCAGAAGTGCAGCGGGGGCTGGATAAATGGCCTCAGGTAGCCGTATGCAGCCCGTGGGCCGTAGTTTGGGGAACCCTGCTTTCGACAAAGGTATAATGAGCCCCTGAAATGGAAACCTGTATTCTGTAACATTTTATATGCTTTCTAATAATTACCATTTTGAAATTTTTATTTGTGCAAATTTGCAAACCAAGCAAGCAGGAACTGACTTTGGGTTTCCTGATAAGCTAACTGCTAGTTTTGCTTTAACTGCTAGTTTTGCTTCTGTAATTTGTCGCTTACAGCTGTTAAAATTTCTTGTGACTTTAGCCTTTATAAACTCTGTACTCCAACTCTTCGCTGCTGCATGATTTGGAGTCTGAAACCCCATGTAGCCAGCCCCAGCCAGCTTAATAATAAACTCCTTTTTGAAATTCTTCTGCAACTTTGGTGTCTTTGTGGAACTCGATGGTCACACTGTAACAATCCCATGCTCAAGCCAGCAACCTGCACTCAAGCTGGAGTGCCTGCGCTCTAGGCAGTGACCTCAGGGTTTCGACTTGGGTCCTCTGCATCCCAGTCCAATGTTCTATCCACTATGCCACTGCCTAATCAGGCCCAAATCCAGGTATTTTTGTAGAGGATTTAAATACCATACAACACGCCCTGGATAAATGGCTAAGTGGATAAAGGGTTCACCTGGCACACCAGAGAGGTCTTGGGTTTGACCTCCAGTCAGGGCATGCGGGAGAGGCAATCAGTGAGTACATAACTAATTGGAATAACTAAGTGAAACCTTAAGTTGATGCTTCTTTCTCCTTCTCTCCTTACCTCTCTCCCTCTCTCAAATCAATGGAAAAATTAAAAAAAATCAATACCGCACAAAAATCTGAAGAACCATTTGTTTGTTTTTTGCCCTCCTTCCCTCAGATCCTTCAGCCGGTGCTTACACTCTGATATGAATAATGTTGGCTTGTGGAACATGGAATGCTTTTATCAGTGGTCAGAAATAATTGATTTCCTCTTTGGTACAAGTCATCATATAACTCTGTGCCCAGACCTGTTCTCCATTCACTTAGTGTACACTCTCTCTACTCCCATTCAGACCATCACTGTGGCCTTCTAACTAATCTCCCTCTCTCTCTAGCATCTAGGCCTCATGGCCACTCTATCATTGTCCCCAAACACAATTTTCTTTCCATGACTCTATTTAAGAAGCAAGGTACTAGGCAAGTCCATAAACCTTAGCCTGGCATTCAAGATCTTGTGATACCAGATCCTTATTGATAACCTTATTGTCTTTTACCTTTGAATTCGAGCCCTCTCCTTTTGATTTTTTTTTTTGTCTTCATTCTCAGATGTTACTTTCATGCTATCACTTATAATGATCTTTTCATGTAGAAATATCTTTTTTTCCCTCTATACCCTCCAGGGTGTAGTTCTGGTCCGAAAGTCACTATTTCAGCCTATGCTATCTGTTTTCTTCTGAGAATGGCTCATAGAACTGGTTTTCAAATACTGTGTATAAACAATACATGAAATATTCTTTCGGATATAGTGCACGTATATTTCAGGGCTCCCCAAAGGACAGGTGGCCTTCCTTACCATAGTATCTACCTTTCTAGACCCTACCATATCCATATAGTCTTTCCCAAGTCTTTCATCCCATATTGGTTTTCTTTTTCAACTTCCCACTCTATTTAGTCACATTCATCCTTCATATCTTGTCCTTAGTGTTCCCCAACACTGTCACATATTGGAACCATCTGGACAGCTTTTAAAAGATATTGATTTCCAGAACCCACAAACAGGATTTTTTTTTATTTAGTGTGAGGCCCAATGCAGCAACAATACAGATAGAGTAACATTTAGAAAATGTTGCCTAAGGATTATAACAAAGGAAAAGTGTCGAGAAGCACTAACCTGAGTCAGATTATCAGCTCCTTTAGGAAAGCAACCCTATATTATACCTCTTTGCCTTCATTTCCAAAATTGTGGTTAAAATTCTAGATGATCAATAAATATATGTTGATTTGAATGATTTTCTATTTTTTTTAAAGAAAAAGGAGAAACAAATAAAGAGATTGGGAAAAGGTGATGGAATTAAGCAAAAATAAACAAACAAATAGAAGCTGGTAGACAGAGACAACAGTATGGCGGTTCTGGTGATTGCAGAGGAGAAGGGGGAATAGGGGAGATAGAAGAGGATGGGGGGAATGAATAAAACTGGGGGGATGAGAGGAAAACTGACTGGGAGTGGTGAGCGCATAATACAATATACAGGTGATGTGTTATAGAATTATACACCTGAAACCTATATAATTTTATTGACCAATGCTGCCTCAATTAACTCAATTTTAAAAAAGAGATATTTCAGAAGAAAGTCCTGTTAAGAATACCTAGTGGTTGGGTAGCTCAATTGGTTAGTGCCGTCCTCATATGACAAAGTTGTAGGTTCGATTGCTGGTCAGGGCGCTTAGAAGAAACAACCAATGCGTGCATGGATGAGTGGAACAACAAATTGATCTCTCTATCTCTTTCTCTCTAAAATCAATAAATAATTAAAAATTAAAAAAAAATACCCAGGCTTACTAGTTCCCATCTGAGAACTGGGCAGATCTTTATAATATCCCAGTGGATCTCCAAGGACCTGACATTTTAAGAGATTTTTGTAAAACTCTGTTAAGCATATCACTTCTGTTCACCTCATTAATTAGTCACCCAAAATGAAAAATACTAGTTAAGGTCAAGATTTTATATTTAAAAAATAATTATTCTCAACTAGCAACTGGAGAAATGTTCTTGACAATGTAGTATTTTTTTTTTTTATGTTTTGTCACAATGTTTATATGTTATGGGGCTAGCACCTAATGGTCATTATGTTACCAAATCCAATATGGACAAATAATAGTGCATCTGAACCTATCTGCAAATAGTGTTTCTCAGGCACAGGAGAAGCAATTGTCTTTCCAGATCGAGATGTTTCTAAAATCACAGTAGACTGCAGTCTTTGATTGGCAATGGGTGTCATCTTGCTTCAACCCCTCTGGGGAGCTTATTAGGTCCTCCATGACCCACACTGCTCTCCAAACCCCTTCAACATACAACCAGTTTTAATATACAAATGAGATGTGTGAAATCTAGTCCTTTACAAATTCCAAGCAGGAAATCTGCATCTTTACTCCTCAGTCACTTTACTATACCACTTTCACTGCTCCTCAAAATGCAAGCCTTTCCTGTGTAAACTTCATCTAAAAGTTGGGTTCATTTGATCAACATGTGTGCCAATTCTTGTGCTTAGGCTTTGTAAACCTTTTTAGGCACTCATGAAATCATTCATTTTTGTGCTACAGTGGTGGGACTAGAGAACAGAAAGATAGCGATTATTATATAGTGTTATAATAAAGAATTTATCTAGTTCCATAGCCTGGAGTCTCCAGTTCATGTTAATATGATAAATTATGTTAATTAGACACATATAAAGGACAACCTTTCGCTTTACTGGTTTGATACCATGTTATTACAACTATTAATGATGTTTTGAACCTATTTTCATCATATATAGGGCTTCTCTTGTATTTTAAAGAAAAAAAATATGCCAAACTTCTCCAACAATCTGGAATTTTATTCCATCCATATACATGCATAGTAACAACATTTGTTGAGAAATTATTTCTATCAGAAGTAGAACATTATCTTTGTGATCACCAGGTGCAGTATTGCTACTCTTACATTTAAATAGATCTTATATATGAATTAAATTCATACTTGCAGCATTGAGTTCAGGGTTTCAATTCAGACTGTGCCTTTCAAAAGATAAAACTGATTAATACTACCTCATTTACTTACAATACTGCTTCCAGTAATTTTGTTCATTCTTTATAAAGTATTGCATTTAACAGCAAAGGTTTAAAAATTGAGACAGAGCTGCATCAGCGAAAGAAAATACAAGTACTATACAAGAAAAAAATTGCCATCTTCATTTAACATACATTTTTAAGATTAAGAAAATGGACAGAAACATACGGCTACATACAAATGCAAAGCCTAGTGACTAAGAGAAGGTATTTGCTAAAATATAAAGTGCAAACGGAGCCTGATTATCCAAGAATTGAAATCTTAAGGCGAACTTATAGCATGTGTATTTAGAACATCTTTGCAAGTTATATTTTAGCATATACGTATATCTGTAACAGCATATAAGAAGAAATCAAGATACACAAGTGCTTTTGAAGCTATTTCTAAAATGCTTTTCTGTAGTTTGTGACTATTTTCTTTAAAAGCTACTATACAGTGCAAACCATATGTGCTACACAATAACTATACAATAACATTACAAATGACTTTAATATAAAGTTTTTAAATAAAAAATAACATAACCACAGCTATGAATACTGCTGGTAAAATAAATTAATTCTTTTTTTTTTCTTTTTTTGAAAATGGCACCAATAATACACTTTACTAATGGACTGGAATGAAATTACACCTTAAGTCTTCAACTCAGCCATAATGAATTATCTCCTGACTGGACCGATGTAATTCAACAGCTTTTGTTTTTGTTGTTTTGTTTGCTTTCTCTGGACTGGGTAGAACAACATACTAAACACTGGTACCAAAGGTGACTGACGTTTATTTAGTTACTTATTTCATTTGACGTGTTCTGCTGCATGTGACGAGCAATAAAACTTCTTGTGAGTTATAAAGTTTGAGAGGTTGTTGAACTGGATGTCACACAGCCGGCAATATTTCCCACTAGTTGGAGCCTGGGTGGAGCCATTCACACCTTTTGTTATACTAGACAACTGTTCCTCTGTGGAGGGAATTCCCGGGGATACGTTCTCATTTGTGGCTAACGGGTTCTCAGAGATCCAAGAGGGAGATTTGTGGCCATCTTCATGCTGAGGATTCTGGGAAATGTTCTCTTGCTGGGGATTGGTGGCAGGTCTCTCATCTTGCTTCAGTCCACCGTTCACTATTACCATGCCTCTATTTTTGGGCAACAAAGGCAGGGGGTCCTTTTTCGGCACAGCACACCCATTTGAGGAAGCCTGACCTTTAGGAGATTCAGTTTCCACATTTGTGCTTTGCTCCATGTCAGCATTATGAATGACAAGAGAACCGGAAATATAATCAGTTGGCTTTATTCCATAATATGGAGAAAGCTGGTCAGCTCCTTTTGCTTTCTTTATTGCTCCAGGGTAAAGGCATTGTGGGAGAAACAAATGTTTGTTTTCTTCTTTTGTAGCAATAAGCTGAGCGGCTTCACTGAAGACTTTCAGGCCTTGCAGGGTGGCTAAGTGTGATGAAAATAAGTTTCCATTGGGGGAAGGTTGCTTCAGATTCCCATTTTTCTCACATTTTATTATGCTTCTTTCATAGCTGACATCTGGGCTGTTTCGTTCACTGTCTGGATTTGGAAACACTTTGCTTTCAAGTTGGCCCAGGTCATTACGCTGATGGGCAGTGACCGGGCAGAAATTCTGCTTGTGGGCCAGGTAGTTTTCTACCTTATTGAAACTGATCTTGCACACAGTGCACTCGTGGTAGTCCAGCAGCCTTTTGGGAGACGTGGTGGTCCGCTCAGTCTGGGATAAACACTTTTTGCTGAGATCTATGGGCACGTCCATCTCTAGGCAGGAAACACTGGAATGAGTAGTGTCACATTTTGACACCGGGACACACTTGTTGATCGTCAGAGAAGTTTCCAAGTGCTTTGAGACAATTCCTGGAAAGATATCACATCTTGGGTGGTAGCACTCTCCCAGGCCCTCAGTGGGCTCCTGAGTGGAGGTACAGGGACTGCTGAGGTTGGCTACATCAAGAAATCGCTGTTGTGCCAGTGGAGGTCTTTGTTCTTGTTCCGGTAGGCACATCTCATACATCTTCCTTCGCTTGCGTGTGCGCATGGTTCTCTGCATGGCAGGCACTTTGTTGGAAGCAGACCTCTTGAGTGGCGGGTCATGGCGTGTAGCACAATAGTACTGTTTGTGGACCATGTACGTTTCATGCCGGCTGAAGGTAATGTTGCAAGCTTCACAGGTAGTCTTATTTGGGTCACTTTCCCCATCCACTAGGGGGACACTGGGATTTTTCACATCAACAGGTTTTCCATTAATTTTATCATCATTGCTACTGGAGGTGGAGAGCTTCTTAGCTTGAGTCGAAAAGTCCTTGTCGTGGCTCTTCCCATTTGGCCCAATTAAATCTAAAACAGTGGAAGAATTGATGCAGGATGTTGGAAGAAGTGGATTCTCAGGGTCAGCAGAATGACCAGCTGGGTTGAGAAGGTTTACAGAGGTTTGGCCAGTGTTGGGACTCACAGCCTCAGACATCTTTTCTGAAACTCCAGGGAACTCTGGGGACTTGGCCATCTGCTGCCATCGGCTGCTGCAATAATGTTTTTTGTGCACTAGATAATTATCCAAATTATTGAATGTTATGTTACACTCAAAACAAGTAGCCCCCTTGGGCATCAAGGGGCTGTAAATTACAGGAGGGTAGCTACTGCTTCCGTGCCTCAGTCGCCGGTGTACCAGCTCAGACATTTTGGCTAAGATCTCTGAAGCTTGAGGGACCATAGTGATATCTTGCGGAAAAGCAAACTGAGAGAGAAAAGGACCCACAGGGAAAGAAGGGCCGATATTAGGCTGGACTGGAGATGAGGCAAGTCTTGGACTAGAGGGCTCAGACTTTATTTTCGTGTAAGAAAAGCTTTGTTTATTTGTTGTGGGCTGTATCTCTGGTCTCTGGTTAGTGAGAAAGAGCTGAGTCTTTTTCTCACACTTGTCCAGCTCTGTGTCAGAGCTCGCATCTTTAGTCTGCATGGCCTTTTGGCTCTGGGGGAGTTCACTTCTGGTCAACAAGTCTGTGGCTGGCTGTAAGCTGTCTTCAGTCCCACTTGGAGAGTGTTCCATGTCACCTTCTCTGGGAAGTTTGCCTCCGGGGACATGGAGCTCCTGGTGCTGCAATAACTCCCTCTGAGTCTGGAAGCCAAAGTGGCAGTGATTGCATCGGAAGGCAGCTTGAGTGAGATGGGAGAACAGGTGTTGGTGAAAGTTGATCACAGAATCAGCATTGTAGCTACAGACAGTGCATTTTAGACTAGCACCAGGGGGGAGGAATTCTTCCATTTTCACTCCTGGAGAGACATATAAAATAAGAATACTGAGAATCTGATGTGTTGGTTTTGTAACAATATAAACCTTTACTAAGGACATACTGTCTTCAATACAACCACAATGAATGGAAATCTTTCACAATCTTCTTTGTGATATTAACTTTTTTTCTTGTGACATCTTTCACTATGTGTGATAATAGTAATAGCACTTTATAGTTTCCAAATCACTTTCATATGTATTATTAAATCACTATCTCCATTCTACAGGTCAGGAACAAACATAAAGATGTTAAGGTAATTGATTATGATAATAAAGCTATTCAATAATGGAACCATTAATGAACCTCAGATTTCATAATTTCTAATCCAATAACTTCTTATTACAATACTATGTTCCACACGGGAAAGAAGTAGGCATTCATTAGAATTGATATTGATAACCTGTGTGCAAATCAAATAACCCAGTGCACTAGATTAGGTTTTTATTCAAAAGAATCCAAATAGAAACCATTTTGTAAAGTAATTAATGACCTAATTTATCTTTGGTACAAATCTAGAATTTTATTCATTGGTTTTGCTGAACATGGTTTATCTCTATCCAGGGCTGATATTTAACTGGCAGACACCAGTATACCAATACAGTCAGTTCAGGCTAACATCCATGCTGTTTGATCACCACAGACTATTTCTAGTTATTAATCATTTTGAATATTACCAATGACTGGTTATACTTCACTGTGATAAAGTGATTTCCAAGAAAAGTATTTTGGTCATTCAGATAATGTAGTATAAATTTCTTATATATATTTGGTATTTGCCCTGGCTCACTGATTCTAAAATCCTTGGAATTTTGGTTAATAAAAGTAATAAAGGTGTCTTTTGTTATGTTAATGAGGTGACCTTTGGAAAGCCCTTAAATAACCTGAGGATGGGAGGCTTATTGTCCAGAACAGGATCCTTGTGATTAAAGGGTTGAAACTTTCAAAGTTTTCTCCCACCTCCACCCTCCTGGGAGAGGGTAGAGGGGCTGGAGAATAAATTCAATGGCCAATGGCCAGTGATTTAATCAGTCAGGACTATGTAATGAAACCTGAACTGGGGTAGGGCAGTCTTGAGTTCTTAACCTGTTGGATCTGACTCTATCTTTTGGTACACCGTGTCAGAATTGAGTTAAATTGCTGGACACCCAGTTGATACCCAGATAATTGCTTGATGATGGAGGTGGGGATGCCTTTTCCCCAATGTCTTGGAATTGGGGTCTAGACATGTTTACTCACAAACGTTAACTCTAGTTCCCACTTGGTGGTTTATGGTTAAATCAGGCTTAGTTTATCCTCTCTGCACTCTAGACTAAAATGATAATTGCCTTTTATATTTATAAGCTGAAACACAGCAGAGAAAACCCAGTCCAACAGTGAGAAAAAGAAACTTCTTATTTCTGTCTCTTTTTCCTCTCAGCTAATCCAATACTCATTTTCTTATCTAGCTGAAAAGATCTATCTTTACTTTTGTTCTGTATATGACTTTACTCACCACCTGAAGACAACCAACACGTTTCTGCTTCCCCTGCTTTACCACCTACATAAAGAAGGCTCATAGGGAAGAAAATGAGTAGAAAGGAAATTGTGTATTTCTATATGTTCAAAGACGAAGCTTGTACTGTACTAGAACCTTGGAGATTGACGCTATTTTTTTTAAAAACTCAGCACCTATTTTAGAATTTTACTTATTCAACCCAAGCAAAAACACCAGAAACAGCCTACAAGTCCTGTATTACAGATTCTGAAGAACTGTGATTCCCAAACTTTGATTTGTTGTATCCAAGAAAGCTCCTAAAATATCTAAAATTAATATAATTCTATTTAATTAGCTTCAATTTAACAAAAACAGGGGAATTGGATACTAAGTTATGATACTAATAACAATTGGGCGTACAATTCCAAAATCAATGAGATTGGTTACCACCTTGATGTTAAGAGCAGGCTTGAAAAAGGCTCACTTGTTTTTCTGCCTAATTTTCCTTAAGAAATTTCAAAACATAGGACTAAAAGTGATTTTATGTCATAAAAATCAACTAAACTGTTATGATACACACTCTGGAAGTCAAGAGCATTTTATAGATCCATATTTAAAAGTTAATTTCTCTCAAGTGTGATTTTAATTGGATCCATCAAAATAACAGCTTCATTCCAATTCAGCAAACACTTATTTTTATGTACCTACTCTATTTTTTCTGCCATGTGGGAAACAGTATGGTCAGTTTGCAAAGATCACTTGACACTTAAATCAATGAATATTAATGGCAATATACAAAGGGTATTGAGACTTTCTAAAATGATGCTGTTTTACTTCAGCTGAAAAAAAAAGTAGAATTGATTGGCCTACAGTCTGAGGATAGTAGTTGTTAGGAAAAAAATTCAGAACCGAATCCTTTGAGTAGAATATAAGTGACATAGCCATCTGGTGCAGCAAGTTAGGTTTTGATTTTATTTACCGATATAATTAGATATAGATGTATGTATGTATGTATGTATGTATGCATGTATGTAGAGAAAGAATGGACTCTCCTGGAACAAAAGAGGAAACATGGGAGGCACTCACCACTGTGTGAATTCAGGTGCATTTCTAGAGCTCGGGCATTTGAGAAACTCTTGGTGCATTGTGGGAAGGGACACAGGCTGGAGATCTGGGGAGCACTGTCTTCATTTTCTTCTGACACTGGAGCAGTTTCCCTTTGCCTCCCACTGCAGTAGTACATCAAATGGGCTTGCAGATTCCGCTCACTCCGATACCAGATGCCACAGGACTTGCAAGGGAATATATCCTCTGTAGACAAAAACACAGGGACATATTAGCTGCTGCCCATTTTGGAGTAAAGCAGCATTTGGTCAATTTGTCTTAGAGACTGTTCCCAGGTTCTGAGTTAGCAATTGGACAAGGAGTGATGAGTGTAGTTGTGAATGTTGTTCCACAGAGGAGGACAAGGAAATGTTACACAATTTACCTTTCCACAGACTCTTTAGAAAGTGGTACAATAGGAGACACCAATATTCAATAAAGACATAAGATATTATTTTGAAATTGTTTAAATTGTATTTATGGTTTAGAAATATTTGTATGTATAAATAGCAATGTGAATTGTTTCTCTGATTAAAAAGTAAGAATCTAATGGCTGAACTAAAGTTAGTCCTGATGTCAACCCCTGAGATCGTCTTTTCATTTAATAAATTGATTAGAGTGCCTACTATGTGCCAGGCTCTGTGTTGGGTTGGGTATAAAAATGAAAGATCACACAGCTGTCATTAAAAGACTTAAGGTCTCCTGGGGTTGCTGAACAAATGGTCAGATAATTAAATTAGCACGTGATGACTATTATGACGGAGACACTGGAGGAATGCATCAGGCACTGAAACAGACTCTGGACTGGTGAGGGAACTCACCTGGGGGAGGGAGAAGGAGGCGGTCAGACAAGGATTCAGAGGGGAGATGAGGACATGTCTTAGCTGAGTTGTAAAGAACAAAGTCAGGTGAAGAAGAGAATTGGGTCTTCCTGACCCAGGGAACAAGCCAGGGAAAGCCATGGTGGCCTGAGAGAGCATCTGAGTGAAGGCTGGGAGGCTGTACTACTCAGAAAAAGGACATGATGGGAACCAGGACAGATGAGGCTGTAGAAGCCAGGGATAGACTATCAAAGACCCTGTCAACTCTCTTAAGTTTAGATTTTTATCTCAGCAGCTAGAGAGAACTACTGAACCATTTTAAGCAAAAGACTGACAGAATTGGATATTTTAGAACCCTGAGTTGAGTTTTGAAGGTAGTGGATTTGGAAGGAAGACATATGACTGGTCAGAGGTAACTGTGGTAATCTAAGTGAAAAATAACAGTTTGTGTTGCTCAAGTCATGTAATATTTATTAAGTCCTGCTGTGATATGCATTTTCATGCATTTACTCATGGAAAATTTCCCCGTGTGTGTGTATTTTCCTTTCATGCATTTATAGGTGAGGAAACTGAGGTTGAATAACTTGCTCATGACCACATAAGTGGGTGAGCTGGGATTGGAACTTAGTGTAAACACCTCCAGATGCCTTAGTGGCAAGGGGACAGAGAAGAAGAAAAGCTATATTTAGGAAGTAGAGTTGACTGGAAGTGATTACCACTGCTTTGCAATTAGATGTTAGGGCAGAGGGCAAGGTTTCTCCTCTGTTCCTAAGCTTCTTGTTAGCAGTTCTATTTCTTTCATTTTTACAGGGAACAGATAATGGAGAGATGATGAGTTAAGGCTAGAGCACATATTGGGTGACAAAAACTGACATTGTGTTGAGCAAACCTGGCACTTTTGTAGTGAAAGCTGGATCATAAGAGTTATTGTGTTATCAGAGGCATGCCCAATAACTCTATAAATTGGAATTAATCCAGGCTGGGATATGTGGTCACATGATACATATAAGATTTTAAATTCCTGTAAAAAATACAGAAGACTATAGGAAAGATAGAAACAGCTGATTTGGGATTTGTATATTGTATCGTTGGTCAAACCCATGATAATGAAGAAGATGATGTTGAAGAGGTAAGGAGAAAACTAAGGATCTAATTCTAGTGAATGAGAAGTAAGGATAGGCCCTGGCCAGTTGGCTCAGTGGTAGAGCGTCAGCCCAGCATGTGGATGTCCCAGGTTTAATTCCCAGTCAGGGTACACAGGAGAAGTACCCATCTGCTTCTTTACTCCTTCCCCTCTTGCTTCTCTGTCTCTTTCTCTCTCTCTTCCCCTCCTACAGCCAAGGCTCAATTGGAGCAAATTGGCCCAGGCACTGAAGATGACTCCATGGCCTTCGCCTCAGGCACTAAGAAGAGCTTGGTTACTGAGCAACAGAGCAATGCCCCAGATGAACAGAGCACTGCCCCCTAGTGGGCTTGTTGGGTGGATCCCAATGGGGCACATGCAGGAGTCTGTGTTTGCCTCCTCTCACAAAAAAAAAAAAAAAAAAAAAAAAAAAGAAGAAGAAGAAGAAGTAAGGACAGTAAGTGCAATATAGAATTTCAAATGAAAATTATAAACAAAAATGATATGTGACCCCTGTCTATTATTTAGGCCCTCCCACCAAGTTAGTTACATTTACACTGTTCAGAGCCACATTGTTTAATAATGTGTCCATTGGAGTAGAATGAGTTTAACTAATTAGCTAATTTCAGAATGAGAAGGAAGGTTGTCTGCATCTATGCTGATTTATTTGGGATTAATAGTTAACTTGTTACAGAAAGCAAACAAAGTTTCCTCTCAAAAATCATCAGAACTATTATAACATCATACATAGGAGTCTCACAATAATATAGGTACCCCTAAAGAGTCTGGCAACAAACCTTTTTTGCCTCAAATTCAAGCTGGACCTCTGTTATTTCATGTTTCTCACTATGTGAATCAAAGTAAAGGTCCATCAAAGAAAATAACTATATTTACATGAAGGGGACCCAAAAATAGTAGCTTGGGTTGGGTCCACTGGATCCCCTGGTTGGAGGCAGACTACTTTCAGATAAACCTGAGAATTTTGTTATTCTAAAGGATGCTGTTACAGCAAGAACAAAATTATTGTTGAATACATACACATATGTAAGTAGATATAAATATACATTAATATCAAGACAACTTTACAGTCTCTGGGTTTCTCTTCTGCATCATTCAGTCTCAGGGACTTTCAAGGACATTTTTGACTAAATGTAATATTTCACTTACCCACTAGCTTTAGAATCTATTCTCCTCTTAAGATGTGACTGCTACTCATGTTTTCTCACAGAACTAGATAAAAGCAGAGCTGAGTGTATAACTCAGATCTTCAGACTCCTAGACCACTGATTTTCTGTCATATAAAGTGTCATTCTGTATGTTCAAGGAATTGCAACCTAAGTTCAATAGTCATTTTAACAAAATATAAAAGAATATTTGCCAGGGCATATTTAAAAATTCTCCATATAAAGTATTCTACGCTTATATGTATTTTTCCTCCTATTCTTATCTTTATATTTTGTATGAGTTGTTGTCATAATTTGTATAGGCTAAACTTCCTCTTCATTAGTATATCTAATGAAAATTGGATTTGCATTCCTTTTCTTTAGGTTTTTAAACTTTATTGTCCTTAAAGAATACCAAAATCACTCTATAATAAGAGCATCAAGAAAAGCTGTTGGGCTTCTTATAGCTAAGTAGCTTTGATTGTTGTTTAGCTGGTTTAGAATGTCATCTTTTAGTGTGTGACATTCAGGAATCCAACCTGAAATGAATAAATTTAAGTTTTGGTTTTTTTTTTTTACCCACATGAGAGGCAAACATACACACACATACACACAGTTAGAAGATAAACTGAAATCACAACACTAGAAAAAAGTCTATCCCTCGTTGCCTGTCAGTAGACATTCTTTTTTTCTCTCTCATAAATATCCATCATCACTACAAAGCTATTGTACTGGGCTATTGCACTCAGCACTTACTATTGACAATAGCTGTAGGCAAAATAGAAGCCATGGCAGCTTGCTGAGGAAGCAGCTGAATTGAGTCCAGCAGGCGCGCAGGGTACATCCCTTCTGTAAGAGTCATCTGACTAGCAGCTTGTAGCCTTGAGTCAAAATCCACCACAAAGGCAATTAGCTCTTCCCCCTCAGAGATGGCCTTCGTAGTTGTGCACCAAAGCTGACCCCCTATTAGGAAGAGAAAAAAAAGAGAAAAAGAGTTGACACAGAATGCTGGACCCTGCTGTACATTAGATTGATGTCAGTAGCACCTTCTCATGTTTTTCACATCAGTCTCTCCTGGGGTGGAGTGTTTGATCAAGACAACAGCTGCACTACCCTTTCCTCCAAAGTGGAAAATTGTACTCTTTGCATCAAATGAACTGTTCAATAGCCAACAGTAAGAGAAGACTAAGAACCAAGTATAGACCTAATCTAGAGAGTTTTGTCAATTCATGGCCTTCGGGGTTTGCCTTAATCCTTACCTAACCTGTTAATGGTCTCGTGCCTAAGAACAAGCACGGCAGGGATCCAACAGCAGAAAGTCTCTTCAGGTGAGCCTTTGAAGTTAGTCATTCTGTACCTTGTGGAAGTAAGACGTTCTTTGCCTCTCCACCTCCCTCTTTTCCTCCCTCACACTTTATTATATCAATACCAGATGCCCAAAACTACAAAGCAAGTAAACAAAAGCTCCTAAACATCTACAGGGTTAAATATTAGTTAGTTCTGCGCTCTATTATGTCTGCTAACATTTTTTTTTTTTTTGGCTGAGTGATCTTTACTTATATAATGTTCCTTATAATGTGGCTTCTTTATCTCCCTTTACCCTGATTGAACTTCCTGAAAAGAAGATATGCCAAAGATCTTTTTCAAAAAGGCTTATTTAAATAAAGATTTGTTTAAATGAAAAGAACTCTTTCTTCAAACACTAAGATATACTCTGGCTCTGTTCTTCAGATGATCACGTGTGGTGCATTAAAAAGAAAATTAACTATGCAAGTACATCTTCTAATGTATTGGAATGCGATAGTGAATGCTCATTTATTTAACATGTTTAGACAGGCAAAGCACTTATATTTTGTTATCTACACTCTCAGGCCTAGATACGTATCCTATACAGTTATGGCTGAAATAACGTGGCATACTTGATATGTTATAAAAGCTTTTTTCCCCCCTCTCATTGTGTATATATTGCAAGACTGTATATTGTACTCATTAAGCAAACAAAAATTGTACCCATTCTGATAAGTAACATTGCTCTGTTTATCTTTCAGCAGTATGGTCTTTTCAACTGCACTTCATTTTTCCCACAATCAAAGAGATTGTAGTTTTTAAACGATTTGTGGTAAAAATCTGGTGGAGAAGATAACACCCCCACATGATTTGGCAGAGTTGCATAGAAGGGCGAGGACATTGTTTTGGAAGAAACTCGGACAATTAACTAAATCAGCTGATTAAATTTTAAAGGTAAACGAACAAAATGCCGTCCATGACAATAGACGTGTGCGAGAAAATAAAGCTAAGATTACAGACTTCAAATGAGTATGCAAGTTGCAAAGTGAGACACAGATATACTAAAATACTAGAAAATAACATTTTTTTTCCACTTTGACTCTAACGTATCTGAAAGCATACAAGTTTAACCAAAGCTGGAAAACAGATGCACTTTGGTGCTGATTTATTTATTTACAAATAGAGAAGCTAAATGGCATCATTGTGGAATCAATGGGCATTCAATGTGCTAAGTTGGTGGTATTGCTGCTGGTGACACCTCCCCCTGGATGTCTTCTGCTATCGGCTGCTGTGCCTTCTCTGATGTACATACAGATCCAAACTATTTACAGCTGCAGACAAAGGTCGTCACTTATACCTCGTCTCCCCCCGGGGGACACAGTGCATAAACTGAGCCTGTGGAACAGGCCGCGGAGAGTGGAGCAAGGCAGTCCCTTTATTTCAGGGCTTGGTCTTTTGGAGTCATCGGATTTCAGTGATGAATGGAATGACTGACATTATCAGTAATAATGTGTCATTATTAATAAATTTACATCATTGGTAAATCCAGCTATAGTGATTCTTCACAAAAGAAAAGTTGTGAACTCAGTTACCCGGGAGAAATAGCAACTTTAGAGAAAGTACTACCCACAGCTAATCTTTTCTTTATCACAGCAGTGAGCTATGTCGAAGGACAAGTCAATCCTTGAGCTCAAACATGGAACCAAACAGCTCCAATAAATAAATAAAATAGTCTTTATAAATATTAAGTGCAGAGGAAAGTAAACACACACATAAAAAAAATGATTTTTCTGTGTTATTAAACAGCCTGGCAGTTGTAATGCATACCTGTGGTTTCAGACACACTCAGTAATGTTTCACACTGTATGATCTTTATCACTTTATCTCCTTTTATGGTTCAGTCAGAGCATATCTTTTTAAAGGTTGAATTAGAATGAAAATGTACCGTGTAGACTTGATGAGGAAGTCAGTTGTCTTAGGTTTGGATCTTACAGATCATTCATTCATCCATCAGCTATTCATGAAACTCTGCTCTGTGGCAGCTGGGTGCTACGACTTCACGTGCAGCAATACAATTAGAAGCAGCACACAAATAAACATAAATCACAATACCACGTGGCAGGTGTCGCCACCCCTTAATCCTAAAGAAAGTGTGAGAGGAGCAAATGACTGACACTTCTTGGGGGGAGTCAGGTAGGCCATCCAAGGTGACTTTTTGATTGGCTCATGAAGAATAGAGCACAACAACAGAAGTACATGTACGGGTACACCGTTACCGACCGAAGTAGGAGCATGCATGCAGTGCAGGACTATGGAAGGGCCTGACTGGTCCCGACAATGGCTCCGAGGCCAGCAAGCCTGGAGCCTGGCGTCTGAGGGAGGAAAGGTGGTTATGAGCAGTGGTGCACTCGAGCCCGCCTGTTCTGGACCACAGCGCAGAATGTTGAATTGTTAGGAATTCTGAGTGCTGGTTGATGTCACATTGGTAAACTGAAACTGGCCATGGTGAGAGCTGTAGCGATTTCCATTGGAATTGGCAAACTTTACAAGTCAAGGCTTCCTTCCAGAAAAAGTGTATAGAGCAAGATGACACAGCTTTGCATGTAAGGTAAAAACTGTGTGTTTGGTTCATGGTGGGAGAGATGGTATATTTTGGAGTGAATGAATGACCAGGTTCTTGACATGGATTAGCTCCCTCCCCCAGAATAAAGATCTCAGGACAGGGAGAGTGAACGGAAGGTAGGAAGTGTTACCGTGGGAGCTGTTAGAGGCCGTTGTACTAGTTCAGCTGTGGGAAGTGTAACTTGTGAGGGAGAAAAGGGAAAAGGGCCACTCCAAGAGCAGGGCCCAGAGAAGACTGGGGTGATTTCGTGAGATGAGGACAAAAAAAGCTGCTGGAAATGACACAAAGGTTTCTGGTTGGGAAACCAGAGGGGTGATGCCATTCATGAGGCAGTAAAGCTGGTACGTTAACAAGTGGTGCTAAGACAACAAGGAGAGAATTGGTGCCAGTTAGGAGCACTTTAGCCCGACAAGGCTTGGTGGTTTATGTACTTCATCTGTTTGATTCTGTCAATCACTCAGTGAAGTAGGTGTTATTGTCCTTATTTCAGAGTTGAGAAAACTGAAACTTGCAGAGAGGTTCATTAACTTATCTAAAGCCACACATGTGGTCAGTGGCAGAATCACAACTTAGGCTTTTGTGTGTCCAGCTCAAAAGCCCAAGTATGCAGGTGCATGTGTGTCGTACACATGTATGTATATGTGTATGCATGAAAATACTAGATTCTGCATTGAAAATGTCACACCTGAGGTATGGGAGAGACTTCTGGGTGACTGTATCTAGGAGGAAGTTGGAATTCAGAGGAGATATAAGGCAGGAGAAAAAGAATGTTTCGGAAGTCATCGGCACATTCTAAACGACCGGTGTTCTTTACCTTACTGTGGTAACCCAGGGAGGGCGCAGTGTGTAAAGAGAAGGGTGGAAGACGGAAACTTGGGGAACATCAACATTTAAGGTGTGAGCAGAGGATATGGAGTCATTTAAAGACAAAGAGGACATATATTTGGAAAAGTTAGAGGGGACCCAAGAGAATGCACCACAAACATTATGGGTTGGCTTTTTGAAACTGGCTCAGTTTTTTAGATGGTGAATGTAGTATATACGACTTGCTGCAGTTATTTATAATGAGAGATATCCCAAGTATTGTCACATAGTTTCAACTGCTGATTAAAATAGAATATGCTAAGTGTGATTGCTAGTGAAATATATACTCCTATCTGGAGGGAGCCTGGACAATGGAATCAGACTGCCAAGGTGCAGATCTTGGCTCTGCCACTTATTGGTGACTTTGAACTTGTCACCTGAGCATTCTGCTTCTCAGTTTCCTCACCCTTGAATATGGGGATGATGATAATAGTACAGAACTTACAGTGTTATTATGAGGATTAAATAAACTAATATATGGGGTGGAGCAAAAGTAAGCTTTTAGTTGTGAGTATGTGAAACACAGAGTTTATTCTTGTATCATTATTTATTAATTCTTGTATTATTTTCCATACAAGCAACTATAAACCTATTTTGCCCTATCCTGTATGTGAAAGTTTAGGAACAGCATCTGACAAACGGTGCTATATAATTGTTAACCACTAGCGTTCTAGTTTGGTCTGATTGGGGCTATTATTCTCATTTTGCACTGCTCTGCTATATCCAAGAAATCAAACCAGAAAGGAAAGACAAACCTATGAATTCAATGAGCAAATGTACCTATGTTATACTGATAAGAGCTAACCCATTTCAGGAAAAAAAAAAAGTTAAGGGTCCCTCCCTTTGTGAATCACATACTACATCTTGACTAGTTAGGAATAGTTTCTAGCAATCAACGTGGGGCTGAGGAGGCAGGAGAACCAGTCTCTCTCCCTACTGCTTTTAGAGCTAGGGTAACTATGGCCAGCTAATTTACAACAGAAGGGAAGGCTGTGGTATTCATCTTCATTAAGAAGTAATCCGAGTGCATGAAAATGCTAAAGCATGTTGATGTTTGGCTCTTTTGGTATCTTCACTGATTGACCTCATGCTAATGGAAACAAATCACAAGGTATTATGCTTGGCTTTAAAATGAGAGCACCACCATCAAACAAAACAAAACAAGACAAAACAAAACCCAGGACATTACAAGTATTGGCAAGGATGTGAAGAAACTGGAACCCTGGGCACAGGTGATGAGTGTAAAATGGTTCAACCACAGTGGAAAACAGTACGGCATTTCCTCAAAAAATTATAAATAGAATGACCGTGCCATCTGAATTGAAAGCAGGGTCTGGGAGATATTTGCACGCCCATGTTCAGAGTAGCAGTATTAAAACAGCTAGCACATGCAAGCAACCCAAGTGTCCGTGGACAGAAGAACAAATAAGCAAAATGCGGTGTACACATACAATGGATGTTATTCAGCCTTCAATAGGAGGGAAAGTCTGACAATGCTACAAAATAGATGAGCCATGAGGACGTTATACTAAGTGAAATAAGCCAGTCACAAAACACAAATACTGTATTAGTCCCCTTTATACCTAGAGTATTCAAAATCAAAGAGACAGAAAGTAAGGTTTTTGGTAGTCAGTGGCTGGGGGCAGGTGGAAAGGAATAGTATTGCTTCATGGGTAAAGCATTTCAGTTTTGCAAGATGAAAATAATTCTGGAGAGCAGAGTGGTAATGTTTGTACAACAGTGGCAATGTACTTAATGTCGGTGAACTGTACACTTAAAAATGGTTTAAAAGTAAATTTTATGTTGTATATATTTTGGGAAAAAATGAGAGTACCATTTATTCACTAAAAAAAAATCCACCATGGCCCTGGCCGGTTGGCTCAGTGGTAGAGCGTCGGCCTGGCGTGCAGGAGTCCAGGGTTTGATTCCCGGCCAGGGCACACAGGAGAAGTGCTCATCTGCTTCTCCACCCCTCCCCCTCTCCTTCCTCTCTGTCTCTCTCTTCCCCTCCCACAGCCAAGGCTCCACTGGAGCAAAGTTTGCCCGGGTGCTGAGGATGGCTCTGTGGCCTCTGCCTCAGGCACTAGAATGGCTCTGATTGCAGCAGAGCGATGCCCCAAGATGGGCAGAGCGATGCCCCAAGATGGGCAGAGCATCACCCCCTGGTGGGCATGCCGGGTGGATCCTGGTCTGGCGCATGCGGGAGTCTGTCTGACTGCCTCCCCGTTTCCAGCTTCGGAAAAATACAAAAAAAAAAAAAAAAAAATCCACCATGAACCAAGTGCTCAGTCATAGCAAAGGATGGGAATGTAACATTAACAAAGTGTTTTTCATACGAGAAGGTTCAAAACAAAAGCAGAGCAGGGTCTCCTCCCCTCCCAGTTTTCCTAGTGAAGTGACTTTAACTCTCGACTACTTGAAAGTCAGTCCCTAGTGGAAGGAAGTTGCTGCTGAGATGCAGTTCACTTTATTTGGCCACATTAACCATTTTAATTTGAATACATTTGGATAGCTGTGTAGATCTGAAAATTGTGAGTTCTTGCTTACTCCATTAATTTGGGTTTCTGCCTGTGTTCTGAGTGCCAGTGGACTGATCCTGTCAACTTTCTATGGATATGAAGTTTAATAAATCTAAAGAATGGTTTCTGTAGCTTTCATATGAGTAGTATGCTTACTACCTGGATTTAAACCGAGAGAATTTTCACTGTACTAATCTACACTAATGACAGATCAATATAAACACAAATAGAATTCTGTAAAGGTGTTGGGTGTACATATGGAAATATTATGTGGGTTTCACTGATAAAACTCTTATAACTTCCTTTGCATAGCCATTCCAAAGCAAATGATCTTGGTTTAAGGGTCAACATGTTAATTATGAAGCACAGCTGATATCCCAAATCACTGAAAATTTATTCAGCCTCTGCAAAGATGAACTAGAAAGCATTTGACTGGTGGGTCAGAAACTTTAGTTCTAGACCTGAATTGATGATTAGTTACTGGTGTAATCTGGAAGACTCACTCTACATCATCTAAATAACAGCCCTAGGCTAGATACCCTCTTTAGATTATTATCATCAAGTTTTAAGCAACTTTTAACGCTTCTAAAAATAATGTGCTAATAATAGTAGTAAGCACACATTTATTAAGTGGTTACCAGGTGCTGTGAGATCATGGGGCTGGAAGTGTAAGTTATTCAAGGTCACATAGCTAGAGGGAAATGGGAGGGAGACAAGGGGACATGGGAGATGGAATGTGAACGAGGCCTTTTGACTTTGAAGTCTGTATAAAAAAACCAGGTCCCACCTCACGTGCCATGTTCACTAGCGACATTGTACCTTACCTTGATTACTCAGTTTGGGTAATCAGCACAGTAACCTCTCTGAAATCAGAAACAAAATGATTCACTTTCTGAAACAGTGTCAAGATTACACAATGGTGAGACATAGCTTTTAAATGCATTGTTACCATCTGGAGAATAATGTCTATATTTGTGATATTAGCACAACTCCTGGTTATCTTCTAACATGACTAATAAACAATTATAACAGCTAACACTTAGAAAGCACGTACTATGTGTCAGCTACTGTTCTAAACATTTCATACATATTAAGTTCATTTGATAATATTAAATATGAAGGCAACATTTGCCCAATTCCCTGTTTAAATGGCAAGTTCAACTGGATACTAAAAGTGCATAAAAAATCTTGACTACTCTTAATCAACACTGATTTCTGGGTCCCACTCCAGGGGAGTGAGGTTTGGGCTTCAGTAGTTTTAGGAGGTCCCCAGAGGGCTTCATGAGTCTAGAGTTAATTATCACTGGCACAGGGTAAGTGCCTGCAGATGGATAGGGTAGAAAGAGTGAGACTCTATGAACAAAAGAGTCTCTTGGTAAATCAGTATTTCATAGATGTGTTCAAACAACCCAGAAATGTCCATTTGGAAACTCAGAAAATGGCACTTGAAAATAGCTTGGAATTTCCCCTTTCCCTTAATATTGGAAGAATATGGGAAGGATGAGTGAACAGGTGAAGACAGACAGAAAGAGAAAAGATGTAATGACTTAGCGTCTTCTTTCAGGTGAATAAGCCAGTGAGGAACTTGGTACGTTTGTGAATCATATTCAGTTTAATAATGTTTAATTCTTTATTATTTGAAGGTATGTGACTTATTAGAAGTGATCAATAATACCCCCCCCAAACTGTAATAAGATCTTATTGTGCAAACCAGAGCAAAAAATGCCATTCCTATTGCATGGGCATGAAGTCTTTATCAAATGGCATCGGGCACTGAAGCAGCTATCTGGTCCCTCCCTGGCTTCTCCAAATGGAGAGGTTATTTCAGGAGCCTCTGTCTGCCGCTTACGCTGGAAACTCGGTCACTCTCCCCACTCTCCACACCCGCATGCCACTCCTGTCACAAATAAAGGACAAACACGTTCAAGGTTCCATAGAAAGTAATAACTACTAAGACCTTGATGTTCTTGAAAAACTATGTACTTGCTGTTCTAAGTAACATTTCTGATCAAAGTTCTTGTACCGACCGATATGTTTCCTAACAGGAAGCTTATAAATTTTTCTCATAATTGCTGTCAAAACCGCAGTGAAGTGTACTGCAAGTTTCGATAATAAAGAAGAAAGTCACAGTTCAAACTCGATTATATTTTGGAAATTCACACTCCTCTTACTAGAAGCTGTGGCCTTAAATATCTCTCCATCCTGCCAAATTTTTCACTTGCACTTTTTATTATTTATGAAATCAGTGTCTGCACAATGTCATGCAGACCTCTGCTGATAAACTCTAATTAAGATTAAGGCAAGCCTTTTGGAAAGGATCCCATCATTAGCAAACATGATAAACACAAAAATACTCCTTACTTGTCAACCAGGAGCAATTCAGTAACCTAACAGTATTATCTGTTGCTAGGTTACAGAGCTGACAAAGCTTCAATTATATTGTTCGACCATACCTATAGAGTTCTGTATGAGCAAAACGTTTCCAGTATAAAAGCATTTAACTTCGTCCATGCTATCTGCAATTCACGGCTTCTTACAATGGTAAAAATCAGGTTAATAAATTACATAGCACGCTGAAAAATCTTTCCCATGTGTTATGTCTATACATGTTTCTTTCTAATTTATCTGTGTGATTGATAGACGCTTGGCTTTGTAAAAATAAGGAAATACAAGCAACGTGCAGCTGTAAACCTCGAGCAAAACTACGTCTGGGCTTATCAAGATACGAACCAAAGCTTAGCATAAAAATACACAGCAAATTGAACCAATTAAATCACATTTAGATTTTGTATTACTCTGCCTCTATACGGAGAAGGATAAGGAGCCTTAAGCTCATAGATAGGGATACCAGTTTGAAACTTTATTGTAAGCTAAAAAGAAAACCAAAAACAAAACCCACACTTGCTCACGTAGCAATACAAAAGAATTTGCTTACAATCATCATTTATGCTAAAGACTTCTAAAAGTTGACATTAGTAACTTTTACTACATAGGATTAAGTCATTAAGTCTTACTTCTCTTTTTAGATTCGGAACTCTGGGGGAAAATATCAATAAGACAGTCTCCCAAATTCAGACATTTGACAAGGAAAAAGAAATAGCAAAGGAAAAAAAAACCCCACTTGTGTGAAAGGAGAAAGTCTATGTGAATCAGAGATTCATGATGATTTGATCATGGGTGATTTTTTGTGGTTTTCATGAATATTTGGAGAAAAAAATTAAGTGTGCATAAATGAACCAGCATTTTAAAAGAACCCTGACCCCCCTCCCAAAAAAAGAAGTTATATACTGTATTACTATGGTATTTTGATTTAGGATGTACAGTGATATTTCTGCATTATCTAAAACTCTATCCCCTTCACACGAGTAATAAAAGAAGATGGTCAGTTGATGATCAGAGTTTAGCCGATAAAGATTACATATTGTTCTATCAAGGAAATCATGATATATCTTAGGCGCACAAGTAAATTAAAGCTACTCTCTGGGTGGGGGTGATAAATGGGCTGTTTAACACACACACACACACACACACACACACACACTCATAAGGGCATTGTGTTTTTAGAGGTGGAGGAAACAAGCCTACTTACTTGCTTGGCCATTACCTTCTTTAATTTGTACTAAATAATTTGAAAATCTAACATGCTGCTCACTTGTGAAATGTAATCTTTTCATAACTGGAAAGCAATTGGTCAGAATAAATTCTCTAAAAGCTAAATAATTGCCCTATTTCAACATCACACGTGCTACACCCCGATCTCAGGGTTTTGACATTAACACAGTACGTATATCTATATGTAGCCACATTGTCTAATACACATTTTATAATGAATTCAAATCCAATACTGTTGAAATTCTTGACAGTGGAGTAGTGCAAGGAAGAGAACTTATAAATTATGTGTGCCCCTTCTTTGAAAACCGCCGTGGAGGCTTCTTTGTGCATTGGCAAATACAGTAGGAATATGAGGTATTGTGTGGATCCTCCTGCACAGCACCTGATAAAAGAATAAAGAGCTGTGACATATTCTTAAAACAATAGAGGAATTAAAGGGAAACAATGGGCCAGCTGCTTCATTAATACAATCAAAAGGGAGCCCAGCACAGAGGAGTCCAGATAATTAAGCACTACTCTTTTAGACCTCTTTTCTATAATAAAATTGCTAAAAAATGTATTAACTACTTCATAGTTGTTAGATAGATCTTGCACTTGTTTATTTAGAGTTGATTAATGCCTTTTTTTCTGTATGCAGCAACATGCCAACTCATAGTTTACAATAGTTTTTGAATAAAATGGAGTGAGAATAATTGATAAAGATCTGTACAATACACAGCAATAAATCAAAAGCATTTTGCAAAAGGTCTTTCCTGTTTTTAAATTATCTTTAACATTTTTCATTTGTACTTATAGGCAATGCAGAGCATTTGGGGCATTCAACTTGCCCAGGATGGCGCTCCTGACATCTTTTTATAGAGCATCCTAGCAGTTCTTGAGAGAGGGAGAGAAAAAACATCAGACTTGGCCAGCAACTCAGGAGTGTCCCTTTGGTATATGGGCCAAAGGAGAGGACAGACTTTTTAAAAAAAACCTTTTTTGCCTTTTACAATCAAGACAATTAGACACAGAGCAGAACTACTTACCAAATGCACTATTTATCCTTCATTAACTTGATTATAGAATTGAAAAAAACCCACTTTTTATGCTCTTTCCATTAAAATACACTTTACAATTTAAGATATTAAGGCTCTCGCTCTTCAACTGTCAGTCAGCAGCCTCTCCTCTGATGTAAATAGGACACTGAATTGCTTAAGAACTGGAAAATTGTGAACCGACTGTTGTGTGCTGAATGTTGAAGTGAGAATAAAAACTACACACTGGTTTTCTCCCAAACGTTTTTAAGCAAGTTTTATGTCTATCCAACATTGAAATCACAATCTTTACTAAACCATGTGGTCAGTTTGAATAAGGTTTATTTTATTCTGTTGGTTTAAGGCTCTTAATTGAGAATCTGAAATAAAAACAACAGGAGTCAGGGAGAGAAATGAATAGGGATACTTAATCGTATTTCTGAGATTAAGAGAAAACATTCTGCTTTTACACATATGTTACATACATAGATTTCAAATTTGTCAGCTGGATTTATATTTCCAGAGATCATCCTGTATTATGTCAATATTTTAGAGGATACAGGGTATATATCATTCTTGCCATGTAACCTGGCTTCTGACTTCAGAAGTTAGTTCCTGGTTAGCCTAGTGTGTTTTCCTTGAGTACCAGGAAATATTGCCCCAATTTTTTAAAAGTATGTTTGCTGCCAAAATGAGCACTGAATGCCAGGAAATAAAAACATATAAATTAACAGTCTGTTGGTACAAATAAAAACAACCATTTATAGGAGCTAGTTATTATGAATGATTATTTAAATATTTCTGTTTTGATTAAGCCCCCCCATATTTATTTTATTAGAGTGAAATGGTAAAGTAAATAAACATGAAATATCTGTAGACTTATAATCAGGTGAATCCTTTCGAAGAGACATCTTTGAATCCTCAGGTTTATAAACTCTGTCTTTATGGCAATGCAAAAAACTAGCCAATGTTGGTAACACTTCTCTGTAAAAATACTAAATTACAGCACCCTCTTTCAGCAAGTGTTTTGGAAATAAGCCTAAAAAATCATCTATTAATTATTTGTCATTTCAAACATTACATGCTTGTATTATTTAGCATAAATTCTAAAGATAATATTGGTCTGAGCAGAACTCAGAGAAACAAAGAAACACGAACACCCTTATTAATTTAGAGGAATTATCTGTGTGAAAGATAAGAAATACTATCATTATCGCATTTTATAGACAAGGACAGGAAAGCCAGCCAGGCTAAAACCGGGGCGTTTCCTCAGCTCCCCTCCTATCACGGAAGGCACTTTGGGCTCAAACTCGTAATAGTTCCCCACTAGGCCTTTTGGCATTCTCTCCCCAGAGCTTATTTTTTCCTTTAAGAAAATGGTTCCTATTGAGATAATTTCCTCTTCCTTATAAGAAGCACACGAAACCCTTTTTCAGAAGAAGTGAACAGTCATTGTGGTCAGTTCCAGATTTCTGCTGAAGTGCAGGTGCAGAAAGTTTGACCCCATGAATAAGATGTTCATAACTGCCTGGAAAACCTGAGATGTGTTGGAAGTCAGAGAGCTCAGGTATCCTTCCATGGGTGCATAGACAAATAGATGCGATGGTTTATGGCAGCGGTTCTCAACCTGTGGGTCGGAACCCTGCTGGGGGGGTTGAGAACCGCTGGTTTATGGGATTTCGACAGGAAGAGCTCTGCTCCTGGAGACTTTTCAGCACTCCTGGGGGTTGTGCTCTGGTAGAAGGTATGCTCTCTCCTGGCTTTGCGAGAGCTTGCAACAGTGTCGTGAGGTAGCCCATCTGACTGGCCATCATGATTCTGAATGACTAGCCAAGAGGTGACGTTACACCCCAAAGACGATCTGTCAAAATTTCCCCTGCAGCTGATAAACTGATTACAAAGCTGCTGAAGACTCTGCTTGTAAACAAAAGCATTTATCAACTAATAATTTGCAATAAACTGATGTAACTCCCAGCTGAGCCCCTAACTGTAATTGTCTTTACCATCTGCCTATTAAAACACCATTCTTCATCAGCAATCAGGAGCAGAAGGGAGGAAATTCTCCACCAAAATACACAACTTGAAAGCTTATGAATAATCTGAGTGCATTCTGCACTTTCATTATGACTGGTGTGTTGGGTATGCTTAATTTTCATTCTTGCCTAGCCTGGGAATGCTCAGAAATTAGGTGGAGGGGAACGAAAATGAAACATTGTGTCTACTGCTCTGCAGAGGAATAAATTATACAAGTTCATCATAGGAGGCTGTTTTTAATTTCTTTCTTTCCTCCTTCCCCTGGTCCGAGTGATATGCACTGCAGCATCTTGATGAAGGCCCCCCTCGCATCAGGCTATAGAAGTGAACCTCTCTAGTCCTTTCTCAGCTCATCCATTTCCATTATGCTTCTTTGTTTTGCTTTTTTTTTCCTTCCCCTTTTAATTTCAAGAGGCTCATTAAACTTCTCCAGGGAGTCAGTGTAAAAGTGCAGACTCCTATGTAGGGGTGTTGCAGGGCTGGCAGGGCCACGTGGACGCACGGGGTGGCAGTGCCAAGGAGCTGGCAGGGCCCTGCGTCTGTCATTCTCTGTCTGCCACCACAGATGGAAGGCTCCATGTTCTAGTGCCCTGAGCACTGAGGTCCTCTGCCCAAAGTCTCCTTCCACAAGGTGGATTTCTTCAACAGTAGGTTCGAAAGGTCAGGAACCTCTTGTTCTTAGAAGAAATCCTGCCTTTTAAATGCTGACCAGATCTGTGAATAGCTAATATCATTCCATGACTTCGCAAAGTTTATTCCCTTTTAATTATACTCACAAAACATACTACTTATTAATAGAGTCAACAGTAGTAAACACACGAACTGCCCTCATGTTGATATTTTTAAACTATACATATATATACACACAAACATATATACTACATAATATGTATATATAGATTTGTGTGCATTATATATATTGCATATATATTATCCTTTTTCATATCCCTTTGCTGCATAGAGAATGCTTCTTTTTCCAAGTTATTTCTTTATTCAAAGAGAACATGTTATCCTTCCATAAGATTCAGTAATTCTACCTGAGGAAACTATAGACTATGTAGTATGATGAATAAATGGCCAACTCCTGTTATTAAGGTTCAAATTCTGCAGATTACAAATTTTGTCAGGTTTTCTTCTTATAACGTAATTTAATGTTTATATTTTTATTGTTTTCTAAGTGCTTTCTTGTGATTATTTCTCTTTACAATCTACTGTTAAATACAACAGAACTAATATGTGCTTTGCATAGGAACGGTAGAAATAGACCCTCACGCATCTGTTTCTTATTGTGCTTGGTCTGAAGAGAGAGTTAATGAGGAACAATAAATCTAATTTTCTGCATGGGAAATGCAGAAAAAAATTGCATGCGGTGTTAAATTCTTTGAATTTTAAAGATATCAAATATTAGAACAAAAATTTGACATAGATTTTAAGTAACACAAAAATCTTCAAAGACACTAATTGGTGTTAACTTCTTTTCAGAAGTACTGTATTTCCTTCTCATCTGACCTTTGAAACTTTTATCAAGACTGATATTCTTTGGTTACTGAGTTTTTTTTAAATTAACAAATAAGATATGAAGTAAGAGTGAGTATATATAAGTATGTTAATTTATAATGTTTAACAAAGTTAACAGAAAACTGATAGCATCATTTAACTTATAGTTTAATAATTAAAGAGGATTAAAATGTAAACTTTCATGTTCATCATATGCTTCCAAATACACACACCAATGTGGTGGTGAGACATCTTATTTATTTTGAATTTTTTAAAAAGTTGTTGCAACCAACAGATATTTCCATGTCATGATTCAAGTGAAACTGAAAAACTTTAACAGTTATTACTTCTATATCATCTACCATGGTCTATTCTAAAATATGGAAATGTACTTTATTTCTTACTGGAAATGTTGCTGGATCTCTATCCTAAGGAAAAGCTAAAAATTATTATATAATGGATTGTAATAAAACACTTTCATGTGAAATTAGGTATTTATAGTAAATTGATACCCTTTGATTTCTTCATAAATCTCTCTTTGTATACAGATGGATATGTACCCAGTCTTGATTTCAATGGACTTTAGTTTGGTAAGAAAATTAACTTTTGGAAAATAAATTACCAGCAGATGGCGCTCGGGGCATTCTATGAGCCCAGACAGAGACTAGAAGACAATTTAGACTTTATTTAATTCTATTTTATCCTACATATGAAGTTGCTATACCAAGCTTTACAATCCCCAAAGATTCCTGTTAATTGACTAAACTGTTCTGTGGTAATTTATAGACAATCCTCCGATGCTCATCTAAAGGGCACTGCATTCAACTCACTGGCCCGTGTGAAGATGGAGCATGAAGATGTAACCTTCCTCCTTCCCCACCTTCACCCCTAAACAAGAAAAAACAAAACAAAACTAAAAACAAAACAAAAACAGAACCCCAGCTTCCTTGAAGCATAATATAAATTTGTCAAATAAATTTTCGTCTTAAGATAAGACAAATGCCATTCCTTTGCCTTTTTTTTCTTTCCACTTTATTCTCTTAAATTAAGAATGTGAAGCCTTATTTTTAAATGGGTTCAGAATATGCATTCTGGATGTTTTAAAGTACTCTTATAATAAAACTCACTGAGTAGTTATTTTATGATTACTGAGACCCATGTACTGACTCTGACTGTTATTGGGGAACTACGTGTTTGTACGAAGGAAGAAAAAATAACAGCTTTGAATGGTAAAACCAAATCGCATTGCAGAAAGCCTGTCTGAAGGGCTGTTCTCCTGTTTCTTTTCTCTGCTCCCCTTGCCTGTCTTCGCCTCCTCCAATTAGAATAAACTTTGCTCTGAACTTTAAAACTTTATTATTTTCTAACCACCATTAGATGTCTATAACTAGCAGTGTTTCATTTCCTCTAATGACAAAGAGTATGAGGAATTGTATCCATATGCCCTTATAAACCCCTCCTCACTCACCTTCTCTCACACTTTAGTATCATTCCTTCATTGACTGAGCTCTTTCCCCACCTGATTTTCATCTAACTTTACGTGTGAAAAGGAACCCAAAGTCACACACCATGCTCAATGCTTGTCATTCTTAGGTAGAAGTCCTGGATCAGAGTCCCAATTGTATAGCTGATGAACAGTGAGTCTCAAAATTTAATGTTTCAATGTTGAATTTCTAGCCCCACTAAATTGAGTGGAAAGTGGGTTTGGAAACCTCACTGGGACTGGGTGTAATAAGCATCGTGTTGTATCTCACCATAACCTGTAGGACCTACTTAAAACAGGAACTTTTAAAATCTGTATACTATAGCTACTATGTAATCTTAATACCCCTTAAGAACATTGAGCATTTCTCATACATTATATTAGCAGAAATAAAACAAGAGCAATTAAACAAGTGCTCAGTCGACATAATAGCACATGGTATGATTTGAAAGGAAAAAACGGGGCTTCAAGAGTTTGTAACTCCACAAACAGACAGGGAGTTGTGGCTCTGCCCAGGGCTTGGAAAATCTCTTTCAAGGCCAGCCCTTGACTGCTGCGTTAGGGTGGGCGGCATGGAAGGGGGCGTGGCCTCCTGCCAAGGCTGTTGCCGATGAGTGGGTGATCTTAGGGGAATAAACTGCAAAATCTCAAATTTTTGCTCGCGTGATAATAAACCAGAGCCAAATGATTTTCCTAAGACTTGTATGGCCTTCTGTTCCATTTTATTGCACAAGTTGGAATTATAAATTTTACTGTGCGTTAATTTGCACAGAAGGGTCAATGCTATATTCAAGTGCTTACCAATTATTTTCAGTGACAACAACGTTAAAATATGTTGTCTTTTATCCCAAAATCAGTGCAAAATCCTCAGTCTGTTGTCATTTAGCTATGAAAAAAATGTACTCTGATCACTGCCATTACGAAAAAAGGAGAGAGCATTCCTTTTCAGTTGGACTCTGCTGTGACAGAATTTGGTAAAAATAAACTCACATTTGATATCGCACCCCATCCTTCACCTTCAGGTCTGAGTCTCAAGTAGAAGGAAAAGAGCAAGGAGGAGAAGACAGGAAGGGGGTGCTCAAGTACAGTCCAGGGGGTGGCTGGTGCAGGGAGGAGAGGCAGGGCACAGTACATTGAAGACTGCAGTCCACCAAAAGTTTCATCAGAAACATGACTTGGATGAAGTCATGAATGTTACAGCAACACATATATCTTCATTTACAAATGCTCAGGTCAAATATACACTTCACTGGATGATTGGCATTGTAAGAAGGCTGGGAGTAAACAAAGCAGGACATAGGAGAGTGACTGGAAATGGGTTCCAAAGAAGAGGGTAGACATAGAGATTGGTGCCGCTTTTTGACTTTCTGAGCTGGGTGATATTCTCTTAAATTCACCACAGGTAGGTATATATCTAAATCACACTTTCCTCATCATTTAGGTGGATTTTTTTGCTTGCTCCTTTTTAATTTGTATTATTTTATTTATTTATTTATTTAGTGGTGAAAGGTTGCCCAAAATACTTTACTGTTGTATTTTAGTCTTAATTCCTTCCTTCCTTTCTTTCTTTTTTATTCAGTGAGAGGAGGGGAGGCAGAGACAGACTCTTGCATGCTCCCCTACGTGGGTCCACTTGGCAAGGCCACTAGGGGGTGATGCTCTGCCCATCGGGGGCATTACTCCATTTCTCAGCAACCAAGCTCTTCTTAGCACCTGAGGTGGAGGCCATGGAGCCATCCTTAGTGCCCAGGGCCAACTCGCTCCAATTGAGCCATGGCTACAGGAGGAGAAAAGAGAGAGAGAGAGAAGTGAGAGGGGGGAGAGTAGAGAAGCCGATGGGTGGTTCTCTGCATGCCCTGCCTGGGAATCTAACCTGGGACATCCATATGGCTGGCCTACATTCTACCACTGAGCCAACCAGCCAGGGCCAGTCTTAAATTTCTAAATGGGGCTTTTTAGTTTAATGGTTAAGAAGAGCCAGGATATCATTCTGATGTTATTCAAGAGAGTAGAAGATTTAACTTACTACTTAGGTAACAAAATAAAGTATTCTCTAAAATTTAGTTATGAATGACTAGTGAAAGTGCAAATATAGCTAACTGTGTAACATTTGGTAAACGCTCACTATGAGATTTCATTTTTACTCGCAATAATAGGGAGATCCTTGGATATGAGTTACCATTTTAACAGGAGTCAGAAATAAATTTTTGAACAGAAAGTCATATGGCTCTAGTTTGTGTTCAACTCCTTTCCATGAGACCAATATTTTTTTTTTTCTTTTTATAAACATTTGTAAGTTGAAGACCTACTCTCGGAAGAGTGCAGAAGTGCATCATCTGCATGGTTCGCCTCTCTGCCTGTCCTACCCAGGGTACTTTCCTGAACAGTCAGCTCCACATCCTAAAGGAAACCGTTACTGGATACGTGTGAGGGAAGCACTGTTACTGGCACCTAAAGGATGGCTAAGATAAATCTGTTGAAATTCTGAAAATCCTTGCTGTAATTCTTTACAATATTTTCCTGAACCACTCTCTCAGCTTTAAATGAACCAGATCAAAAATAGTTAAATGATCAATTTGATATCTATTCTACCTAGGTATATCCTGATACAAATTAAAATATAAATAAAAGGGAAACATAAAAGAAGGTGGAATTTTGGAGAAACAAGGGAATCAATCCATTTTTTTTCCAAAAAATTTTCTAATAGAGCTCAGAGGGTACAGCAGATTGTCTTCTTTCCTTCTTTATATCTGCATTAAAATGGAGTAAAGGAAGGAGATAAATTGTTGAGGTTATGACATGTTTTTTTTTCTGTACACAAAGGGTCTACCAGAATGATCTAGTTGAAGTATTTGGTAGAGCCAAAATTTTAGGGAGTGGAAGCCTGCTGAAGAAGGAACTGAAAAAGTCAAGACAGGATATAATTAAGGCCTGAAATGGATTTCAACAGAGGTAGGGTCAGGCTAAGGACAAATTGTGGTAATGTTTTATAAGCTGCGATAAGAAGAAAGACAGGCAAAGGAGCTACAGCATAAAAATAAAAGTTCAAGATCAAGGCTCAATTTAGGGTTTTAGTCTTTGAAAACCAACAAAGTTGTGACACAAGAAAAATGATAATGAAGTCAGAAACATGGATTCCCTTCTTCTGACCTCCCCAAGGAAAAGGAAAGGGAGGGGAGGCAAGGAGAGAAGAAAATGACAGAATTCCGACTCTAGAGAAGAACATTTATCTGAATCTTTGAAGTCTCCCATAGTAGGAAGTTATACTTGGGCCAGGAAGTGGCCAGTGAAGCCAAGAAGTGACTTGGGGGGGATCAGAGAGTGAATCAAAGGAAAAGGGGGCTGAAGTACACTCATGAGAAATCCTGATTTTTATCTTGAATAGCTCGAGTAGCTAAACCTCACTCAGCAGGAGAGCAAGAGGTCCCCTTTATTTTAACAAAATAATAATGTGTTCCACAAACGGCAATGTTTCCTTTGTGGTTGAATCTGTTTTCCAGAAGATATAAAGTGGAACAACAAAAATTCACCCCAAACATGACAGATGACAAACTATCCTTAGAGAAAGAAAACTGAGGGTTTTTTTTCCCCCTTCTTCTTTCCAAATAAAGATATTGAAATAAGACATCTCAAGGCATATATTTATCTTATTCTATTGAATGTCACTGATAAGATTGTAAATATTTATGGCTGGTAGAAACCATGAGGCTTCTGAACTGCCTGTTGGATGAAGAAGTTGAGCTCCAAGGAGTTATATGGTGTGCCAAAGGTCAGGCAGTTATTCGTGTGTATACATATATATGTTTCAATATATATGTGTGTGCATATATAGCTTATTTGCTTGCTTTTCACATGAGAGTAAGTTTTCGCCCAGTGTGGGTCTGCTGTGGAATCAATATGTAGTTTGTGACTTAATGTAACAATAGTTACTAGTGTTAAACTCTTACTATGATATTCCATTTTTTTTCCTCCAAATAATTTCTTGACATCACTATTGCTCTTATAGCCACTGAAATAAACACTTAAAAAGATTAATTGTTCACCCCTATAGAAATTCTAGATTACGGGACTGGAACCCACGTCAGCTCACTCCAAAGCTTGGTTTTAATGTAAACCTCTCTACTAGTTAAAGAGAACGCAGTCAAGTCATTGGTCTAACAAACACAGAAAAACTCTTATAATTGTCAACTTTGACAGAGGATCCTTATCCCTCTGAGAGCATAACTTTATGGTGGGGATGGAATTCAAAAGTGCAGCATGGATACAACATCACTCTTTCAGACTCTACATCTTGTGGATGACTAATGATATTGTAAGGAAGGGAGTGAGGTAGTCCTAGCAAATCAATAAACAAATGTTTCTATAATTCTAGAAGCATTGATACATTTCCAGGTTTACAACAGTGAAGAATTAACTGACAGTTCCTGTCTATCACTAATAAGGTACACAGGGATTAGTGGGTGTTCATAGCATGCTGCTGTTTTAGTAGGTTTTTAAAATTAGTTAACTGTATTAAGAGAAGTGCGTTATATAAAATATATTATCAAAATATGTTCTGTGGCTTTAGTAAGTAAACTCCTCCATGTAGTCACAAAAAATAACTAAGAAAAAACTATGCCACCTTTTGAGAAACTTCTCCTGATAAATAATTTTTTAAATTTTATTCTGCTTTAATATATATTTGTACTTTCCCAGTACCTGGTCATATTAATGTTGCTACATCTAGGATTTCATTTTACCTTTCGGGTAATACATGTGGATTTAACTGTGTAGTTTTGACATATAATAATGGAAACTGAATGTGTCAATCTTTGAATACAGTGCAAATAAATGTCAACCTTATAAATATTCTTTTTATTGTATTTTATTTATTAATTTGAGATACACACCCACAGAGATCAATTTGTTATTCCAGTTATTTATGCAGTCATTGGTTGATTCTTGTATGTGCCCTGATGCGGGATGGAACCTTGGTGCATCAGGCCAATGTTCTAACCAACTGAGCTCCCTGACCAGGGATGAGCAATGTCACCCTTAAACAGAAGAAAGACATGTGTGTGTGCCTTCATTAAGGTAAATTTTCCCTCAAAAATGATACGTGTAGTTGTATATTTAACAGGAGATGCCTGCTATAATGTAAATAAAACTTTGCCTCCCTTAGCTGTAAGAAATGCTAAAGTTATAAACAACACTCCTCCCCATCCCCAGGTCTGTGTACATTCTTTTCAGGAAAACATTATCTATAAATATAAACATATATATGTATATATACATATATATAATTATATATACACATATCTGTGTATATATGTGTGGAGATATATAGATAGATATAGATATAGATATAGATATAGATATAGATATAGATATATACAGTATGTCCATAAAGTCATGGTGCACTTTTGACCAGTCATAGGAAAGCAAAAAAAGATGATGGAAATGTGAAATCTGCACCAAATAAAAGGAAAACTCTCCCAGTTTCATACCTATTCACTGCAGTTCGATGTGGGCTCATACACAGATTTTTTAGGGCTCCTTAGGTAGCTATCCCGTATAGCCCCTACAGACTCATTACTGACTGATGGCCTACCAGAATAGGGTTTCTCCACCAAACTGCTGGTTTCCTTCAACTGCTTATCCCACTGAGTAATGTTATTCCTATGTGGTGGCGCTTTGTTATAAACGCACCAATATTCACATTGCACTTTGGTTACGGATTCAAATTTAGTGAACCACAGAACACACTGAACTTTCCTCTGTACTGTCCACATCTCAACTGGCATGGCCGTGAGCTGTTCCACTGTATACATGGTGTTATGTCATCATCTGCGCATGCGCACATGCTGCCACATCATCCTACAGAAGCTGGGAGGGTTTTCCTTTTATTTTTTTTATTTTTTATTTTTTTATTTTTTTGAAGCTGGAAACGGGGAGAGACAGTCAGACAGACTCCCGCATGTGCCCGACCGGGATCCACCCGGCACGCCCACCAGGGGTGACGCTCTGCCCACCAGGGGGCGATGCTCTGCCCCTCTGGGGCGTCGCTCTGCTGTGACCAGAGCCACTCTAGCGCCTGGGGCAGAGGCCAAGGAGCCATCCCCAGCGCCCGGGCCATCTTTGCTCCAATGGAGCCTTGGCTGCAGGAGGGGAAGAGAGAGACAGAGAGGAAGGGGTAGGGGTGGAGAAGCAAATGGGCGCTTCTCCTATGTGCCCTGGCCGGGAATTGAACCCGGGTCCCCCGCACACCAGGCCAACGCTCTACCGCTGAGCCAACCGGCCAGGGCCAGGGTTTTCCTTTTATTTGGTGCAGATTTCACATTTCTATTGTCTTTTGTTGCTTTCCTGTGACCTGTCAAAAATGCATTATGACTTTACGGACACACTGTATATGTGTGTGTGTGTGTGTGTGTGTGTGTATGTATGTGTATATATATATATATACACACATATATATATGTATGGAGATACATATATATATGGGGGTGGAGAGAGAGAGAGACTTTTCCTGTTCACCAGCATGACTTAATTTCACATATCATCCTATAGACAGACTCTGAAATTTTTAAATGAGAATTATAGCCAGCAATGCATGCAAAATAACTCATTCACTGTTGTAAACGACAAATATATTGCTTTTATGCAAAAAGAAAGGGACTTTGGAAAAACTTTGGAAAGAGACTGGAACCTTTTAATGATTTGGGAAATTAAATCATTTAATAAAATAGTAACAGAAGCTTAACTGTTGCAAGTTTAAGATATCAAACAGCATTTGAACAGCTAGCCTCTCTTAGTCTCTCATCTGGCAGCCAAATTTTTTTTTTTATATTCCCTGATTGTCTACTTTTCCCCAGTGAAAGTTATTACATTCCTTTTCCCATTTTTAATCAAAATCATTTCCAACTTATTTCAGTCTGTCACAATATTTTCATACGAGGGGTGTTGTAATCTAATTCCTTCATTTGAATAATACATTCGTTTTTAATTACTGCAACTTGATCTCAGATTATTCAAATAACTGTTTCATTTTTTATGCTTACCCTGACCCCAGTGTATTTGTAGGCTTTTATCCTTACCTGATACCACTGTAATGTAATTATAGATTGTATTTTAATCATCTACTATATTCTAGTGAGTTTGTTTAAATCGCTCCAATCCTGAGCCTTTTATTCCTATGCCTTTTAAAATTCTACAATGGCATTTTCTTTGCATAAAAGCAATATTTTTTGTAGCTTACAACAATGAATGAATATTTTGCATGTATTGTTGAATACAGTACTCATTTCATAATTGTAAAGTCACTATACACTATACAGGATGGTATGTAAAATCAAATTGTGCTGTAAACAGCAGTATTACATTGTACCTCGTTTGAAATCTTGATACCTGTTTGTTTTCCAGACTGCTCCCTCCCATCCACACTGCTTTAAAACCACAGATATGCATTATACTCATGATCACCTTATCTGTGTCTGGTTCAAATCCCTGTTATAACAGCACAAGGCCAAGTTTCATTTGTAGTGGAATAAGTTTCTCTAATATGAATTATTTTTATTAGTATTTTTACTATTGATCACTCCATAATTGCCTGATTCCTTCCTAAACTACCACTGCACCAGGAAAATTCATTATTCCTAAGCTCCTGTATGTGGGTATCCGAGCTCTTGGCACATTGGCTGATTTTAGCAACACACTCAACAATGAACCAGGAATATGGTCTGAGAAGATGGCTGACAATATTGCCCATCTATAAAGCCCAGTGTTCATCTTCCCATCAGACTTGCAGGCCTGAGAAATGAATTTTCCTGAGTGAGTCTAATTATCTTCTCAAAATCCTGGAGTCATAACAGATTCCTCATTGCCCTCAGTCTTCACAGTTAATCACTAAGTCCCACCAATTCTGTATCCAAAGTATGTGTCAAATACTCTTCCCTTTTCTTCCTCCAGTTATGCTTACTCATTTCAGACCCCAACAAATCTGTCTTATGATGGTTAATCCCTCTACCTCCTGTGTTGTATTTTTCCAGTCAGTCTTCCAGATTTTTGTAAGAACGCATGGCTAAAACACAAACCCGATCCTGTTCCCACCTTCAGTTAAGATCTCTGAATAGCTCCCATGGCCTCCAGGAGGCTACTTATCCTGACGTCCTAGAGGTAAAGCCTCAGCCTGGCTCTCACTTTTGATTAGGAGGAATCAAGCTGATCTTAACAGGTAACACTTAATTGCATGTACAATAAGATGTTAGGAGCAGAACAGGTGAGTGAGGATATAAAACTTTGCATTCTGACATTAATAGTTAACAAAATACAGGATTGTTCTTAAACCAATAATTATTATGACCACAGATCAACTCTTGCAAGTTTCTTTCTATGGATTATAGACTTCCTCTCTCCCCTTCCGCGTTCTACACTTTATCTTTAATCCCTTCCTCTACTCAGAATAGATAAAACGATGGAGATAAATGTCTTGAAGATAAATGCAGCACTCATCTAGAATACAGTTTGAAATCACTGCTTTCTTTCACATTCAATTCAACCACTGAGATTTGGGCTAAGTTTTTAATCATTGTGGAATAAATTGCATGAGGCTCCTTGAAACTTAATTTCCAGAAATGCTATTAACAAATTATTAAATGGTACATAAAAGGACGAAACTTTTTGACAGAAATATCAGAAATAGCCTTGGCCATGTAGCTCAGTTGCTTAGAGCGGGGTTCCCCAAACTATGGCCAGGGGGCCACATGTGGCACCCTGAGGCCATTTATCCGGCCCCCGCCACACTTCTGGAAGGGGCACCTCTTTCATTGGTGGTCGGTGAGAGGAGCATAGTTCCCATTGACATACTGGTCAGTTTGTTGATTTTAATTTACTTGTTCTTTATTTTAAATATTTTATTTGTTTCCATTTTGTTTTTTTTACTTTAAAATAAGATATGTGCAGCATGCATAGGGATTTGTTCATAGTTTTTTTTATAGTCCGGCCCTCCAACAGTCAGAGGGACAGTGAACTGACCCCCTGTGTAAAAAGTTTGGGGACCCCTGGCTTAGAGCATCATTTAAATTTGACAAGGTTCTGGGTTCGATCCCCGCTAGTGCACATACAAGAATGAACCAGTGAATGCAAAATAAGTGGAAGAACAAACTGATCACCCCCTTCCTTTCTCTCTTCCCTTTCCTCTCTTTAAAATCAATCAATACATTTTTAAAAAATATCAGAAACAAGAGTTCAACCGCACGCCTTTTCCTCCTATCATGAACTGTGACTGCTTAATAAAGGACATGTTAACTTATTTAACTGGTTAGTTGTTACAAAAACCCAGAGAATCTTGAAGATACGTAACTGTTTGAGAATACCTCAGACTGCACAATAAAATAATGGCATGAATAAGGATTTGGGGACAAACTGTCTGATAACTCCTAAAAATGAATTATGCCATTTTATTTCCAACCTCCATGGAGAAAGGCATGCTTCCCTTTGGGATTTCTTCTACCATTTGGTGCAACATTCACTTGGTTATAATAATACAAGCTTCATTAGAGAAGTAAAATGCAATTGTCTCCATGCGATCAAAGGACAATCTATTAAATAAAACAACTGGAACTCTGGAATGAAATCATATGAAAAGTTAAAATTTTACGGTGAGTCAAAATGTAAATCGTACGGCATACTGTGGCTCAACGCAGAACTGAAGATTAGCTTTATTAAGGGAAAATTGACAGTGGCTTGGAGAATCTGAAAAAACATGAAAAGATTTATAAATTCTCAACAACCTGTTTTATGGGCTAGATTAAACTTAGCATTGTTGCTATTTTAGTAAATTTAAAGGCTCTGCTCATTAACTACAAGAGTAATAAGAAATATACAACCAAAAATAATAAGTATTGCGATTTTTATAACATAGAGTCAGTGATTCAGGGACCTAGAGAGTATAGTTTATATTAAAACGAAACAAAAGCCTGTAACATGTTATATCAGTTGAGTTCCAAAGGGAAATCAGTGACCAGTATATTGACCACTTACTTGTTCCTGAAATCTGTAAGAGTTTTGCTCTTAAGTGAAAAACAGAATTTCATACTAACTGTTCAAAATCAAAGGTCTTTATGAGTTCTGAAATCTAGTGCCTGTGTCCGTCTGAAGGAAAGGGACAGAGGTAGAAACAGGCAATCAAACTTTTCTACACACTAGGTTCTGAATATGAATTCTTTTAAAGTGCTTATTAAATACTCGGTGTTTTTTCTTCTAAACGAAAATGACAGATTTCAAAACACATTACTGTGTAGTTTAGTGCATTACATCACTTAAGTCATTTTACTAAATTATATGAAATTACCCTGAAATTGCATCAAGTATTGCAATGTATCATAAAACTAAAAGAAAAAAAATCATAAAAAAACACATTTCATTTTGCAAGAGAAATATAACAGAGTCAAGGGTCTTGGAATGAAACAGTTACTCCCTTTTACATTCTTGAGAATGATCTAACTTATCAAAACAACATTCTTTGATTCTGTGGAAAACTGTGAAATTCTGTTTACCAAAAAATCCAGTTTGTAAAAAACTATTGGTTCAGTGAACCATTGAAAAAAGTAATATAAGTAATAATTAACAATAATAAAACAGGAATATCTATTAACCTTCTAATTATAATAGAAGAAAATTATCTGTGAAAACCCCGAATGGATTTTGCAAAACATTGTTTTTGAAAATTAATTTTGTTCTAATTTGATTTTGGTTATTTTCTAATGAATATACAGGGTGGGGCAAAAACAGCTTTATAATTGCTCACATGGAAAATAATACAATTATAAATACATAATAATACAAAATAAACTGTGTTTTGTGTACTCACAAATAGAAACCTACTTTTGACCTACCCTGTAGATGCATACATACACACACACACTGTAATTCCAAAGATTTAAAAATATTGTCACAAAATCTAAACTTTTCTCATCATCAATCATTTTAAATGTGACCTAGCTTTATCATTTAAACCCTAATAGTTTAAAGTTTGCTTCATGAAATGTACTTCTGTTTATTCCTAGCATCTCATGCTTCTAGAAAATCAAAGAGAGTCCTAGCTACCCACCAATTAATGTTAAAACAACTCAAAGAATGAAAATATGGCCAATAAAATATTCTACTCAAGTAGTTGTATCCTCTTATTTCCAAACCCTGAAAGTAATTAGCTTACTATTCAGTTCCCATTCAGGTCAGTTTCTGCAGTAATAGAACCTTCTCTGCAATGCTCACTGCAGCTGGGCAGGTTGGCTGGCTTGATGGGTAGACCATGAAGTTTGTGACTTTTCATTTCCATATGAAGACCAATCCTAAACCCTTAGTAAATCACCAAGCCTTTTTATTGGTTTTCCTCCATTTGCTAGGTTACCAAAGGTGATCATCAGATACAGTGCAAAGAATTGGCATTTTTAAGACCAGAAAAATCTGGGTGAGATAGTCAGCTCTGAATATTTGGCATCTGTGTGACGTGGGGTGACGTAAATTCTTTTGAGACACCATTTTCTCATCTGGAAAATGGGGGTTATCTTGACTACTCTCAGCTGATTGCTGTGACTGTGATATAAGGTCACTTTATATGACGGCCATAGCACAGGGAATCGGTGCTTTAAAACTGTTTTCTCTGCTCTCTTCTAATAATTATTTTATTTGAAATGGCAAAGGATGGTGTCTGGAAGCTTCAACTAAGGCAAATTGTAAAAGATCACCTGCTTGAGGTATTATCACAGAAGGCATTGGCCCTATTTTCCTTCCAACTCTCTTGTTGGCCCTGGTTGCCTTTTGGGGGGGTGATTTGTATTGTTGATTTCAGACTGTTATTCCTGGAGAAAAGTGGCCCTGTTTAGCTTTCAGACCTCTGTTGTCTGTTGCATTTTGTGGAGTACTATGTACTTGCTAATATTTTGTATGCTAGGGACCCCCCAAAATCGCTATTGACACAAAATCTCCAATCTCCAATCAATATTTCTAATTCCTCAGTCTTAAATCATTGGATTTTTTTGTTTGTTTGTCTGCTTTACTTCACAGATTGTTTTTTAAAGATAGAGCAAGTGAAACAATAAAAAAGGAGAAATAAAGTCACTGTGAATGATAACAATATTTTTATTTTCTTTAGAGTGTATTTTCTATAAATGTATATTTATTGCATACATACTTTCTATGTATATTTATTGCATATAATTCATAATTACCTAGAGAAATTTGAAAGGGAATTAAAAAAAAACCTGGTTCAATGCATAAAAAAATGTGATAAATACTATTCATACTAACAAAGATCTAAATTTTAACAATGTAACTAGATTGGAAACACTAGCCCAAGGTTAAAGATTATATCATGTGTTATCATACCGTGCCACTGAGTATGGATTTAATATATTCAAAATCTGGTTAAGCGTTTAATTAAAAAAATATATAAAGCAATTGTGAGGTGTGTGTGTGTGTGTGTGTGTGTGTGTGTGTGTGTGTAACACAGTTTGGGGCATTAATTTAAAAAATAAAAACTATAAATGTGCAAAAATATTTATATGAACTACAGTCCTGGATGGAAACTCCATTTCTAATAGTCAAACGTGATACACATACTGGTCCCTTGCCATGCCCAGCTCAGAGCCATCTGTTACATTGGCATTGTGCCCATTCACAAGGAGTTATGCCAGTTTAACATGATATAGGTGACACCAAAATGAAGGTTTGAGAGACTAGATAGTAGAGTGAGCTATGACCCCCCCCCTGTAATTGGGACCCTTGGTGGCTGTCTTTATTGGAGAGGAGGATTTGTGTTAGTTAACTCTGTGGACCCAATGTTACCAAAAACCCCATTACAAAAAAAGAAAAAAAAATCAGTGTACTATCCTGTCATTTAGACTACTAAAATTTTTACCGAAGTGGGGGAAGTTGAATGTTTCACCTTAAGACCTTGCACCATTTTGGAACTAATATTGTCAGACACATGTTCTTGAGTAGGTCATGAACACATATGGCAATTTAATTGATTTTCAAAGGGACTCTCAAAGGGCCATGCATTAGCATATATAATACATATGTTTTATGGGAAGGAGCAGCACTCAAAGAATCTACCACTTATATTTTCATTCAAAGAATTTCTGAAATGTTTTTCTATACTATACCCATCAATTTCATTGCATTTATTTGCTTCCATCCTTATATTACTAAATTGAGTTTCCACTCTATTGCTGGAGATTAAATAATAAAATGTATATTTTTGCTATCACTGGGTTTTTTTTTAGATTTTATTTACTCATTTTTACTGGAAAAAGAGAAAAAGGGAGAGAGAGAGAGAAAGAGAGGGAGAGGGAGAGAGAGAAAGAGAGAGAACATGGGGAGGAGCAGGAAGCATCAACTCCCATATGTGCCTTGTCCAGGCCAGCCCAGGGTTTTGAACCAACAACCTCAGCATTCCAGGTCAATGCTTTATCCACTGCACCACCGCAGGTCAGGCCTGTTTTTTTTTTTAATCAAACTCCCTGCAACTTTATACAAAATGTTCATACTGTTAAAAGCTATGAAGTATCTTGCTTTCCACTGCCCTATACTTTTCTGAGTTAATTATATTATTTAGAGGGTAATCCACAAAAGTTTGTAAGAGAATTCAGAGAAATAGATATTCTTATACAAACCAATGGATCAAGTCATCTTGAATCCAAAGAGGCATTAGCAGTGCTAAAGTGGAAATGTCCAGACCTGCATTCTTGGAGTACCATGGAATTCTCCTTAGCCCCTTTATAGCTTACTGCATTTGTGTACCTATAAAAAGGGCAGTAATTTAGAAAAATGAAGAAAAGAATAAAAAATCTTTTGGAGCACAAGTCTAACTGATTAACTCTATTCCTGAACTTGTCATTTATAAACCAGCATTACCTGGTCAGATTAGGTAGCACAAAGCATAAGGTGGCAAGTAAGAGATAATTTTCATCATTAATTCATTCAGCTACTTAACACAACCTCTGTTCATGAAACACACACTATGATCAAGGTAATGTGGAGCACAGAGGGTGAAAGAATACATGGGCTGTTCCCTCGAAGTGTTCTAAAAGTTAGCCATAAAGGAAGGGTAGTAGGATTCTCCTCTCCTGGCCCGTGATGCTGCATTCTTAGGCGAGCCTTAGAGCCCATTGGACCTATATACTGAGAAGTCAGTAGATATTTCCATATAAAATGTTCATAATATCCCAAGAAATATGTCCTTGAAGACTTACATCATCTTTAAAAGACCTCTGGCATAGACACAGGTGAAGCTGAGATAATATGACATAACTTAGCACACTTTAAAAGGTTGTCAAGATGACAAATTATGTTGTGTGTTCCATTATAATTTGTTCATTTTTAGCCATGTTACTTAGAATAATTGTTTATTCTCTCTGAGCCTCAGTTCATTTTTTTTCTATAAAATTGGGTAATAGCTTCTGACTCTGAGAATTCTTCTGAAGACTGTACAGTCATACAGACATCATTTGTTGCAGGAGTCTGGGGAGTAGAAAAATTGTTATGCCACCCATAGTTGCAGAAGCCTTAGGAAAAGAGATGGGATTTGAGTTGACTTAAGAAGAATGAATGTACGAGGCTTATATTGTGAGAGGAGTCTTGCCCTAGTCTTTACCTTTGGCCATGATGGCAAAGTCAAGAGAACTGGATTCTGATACAGCATGTACTACTATGAATGTGGAAAATCCATCTGATTTTTCTGGGCCTCACTTTCTTCATCTTTAAAGTGAAAAGACTGGTATTTTGGTTCTTTTAATTGGTTCAAAACCCAAAATTGACAGATGGGGTAAAGTGATGATGCCACACTAATAAATGCTGCCATCATGAGACAACTCCAGGTGAGTTTTTAGAGCTTGAAGATGAAATGAAATGGTCTTCTATAAGCCTAAGCTTACTCATCATTAAATGTGAAATGGAGCTACATAAAGCTAAGAATCCAGTTAAATACCTTATAAACTTGCTAATCTCTATGTCCCATCAAATGGCATATTAAAAATATCTTTGGAAAGAAATGTTTTGATCCAAATAAAGAGATGTCTGTTAACACTGACCAGGTAGGCCTTTACTTTCAAGCATGAGTTTCCTATAATGATTCTGGGTTCCCCTGTGGATGTCTTCCAAAATGAATGATTCATTCATATTGTAATAGACCAACTACATGAGGCAAGCTCTGTATGAGTCTTCAGAGTTAAAAAAGTTTTGGCCCTGGCCGGTTGGCTCAGCGGTAGAGTGTTGGCCCAGTGTGCAGGAGTCACGGGTTTGATTCCCGGCCAGGGCACACAGGAGAGATGCCCATTTACTTTTCCACCCCTCACCCACTCCTTCCTCTCTGTCTCTCTCTTCTCCTCCCGCAGCGAGGCTCCATTGGAGCAAAGATGGCCCGGGCGCTGGGGATGGCTCTGTGGCCTCTGCCTCAGGCACTAGAATGGCTCTGGACGCCCCAGAGGGGCAAAGCATCGCCCCCTGGTGGGCATGCCGGGTGGATCCCGGTCGGGCGCATGTGGGAGTCTGTCTGACTGCCTCCCCATTTCCAGCTTCGGAAAAATGAAAAAAAAAAAAAGCTTTCTAATTTTTTATTCATTTATTCATTCATTCACTTTTTATTGAGAGGAGGAGAGGCAGAGAAACAGATTTCTGCATGCAACCCGACCAGGATCCATCTAGCAAGTCCACTAGGGGGCGATGCTCTGCCCATCTGGGACTGTTCCTCCATTACTCAGCAATGGAACCATTTTTTAGCACCTGAGGCAGAGGTCCCAGAGCCATCCTCAGTGCCCGAGGCCAACTTTGCTTGAATCATTCAAGCCATGGTTGTGGGAGCTGGAGAGAGAGAGAGAGAGAGAAGAAGAAGAAGAAGAAGAAGAAGAAGAAGAAGAAGAAGAAGAAGAAGAATAATAATGAAGAAACAGATGGTTGCCTCTCCTGTGTGTCCTGACGAAGAATTGAGCCCAGGACATTTACACACCAGACAGACATTCTACCACTGAGCCAACCAGCCAGGGCATGTAAAAATGCTTTCTATAACAGCTCTCATATTTGATAGATTAGAGTAAGAAATGTACACTGAAACTTGTCTCCTTTATTAAAAGTGAAAGTTTTTGATCAATGTTACTAAAATTTCACAATGAGGCTCCTAAAAATAAAGAAGTTTTTGTTGTTGTTGTTAAAATAAAATGAACTAGCAAATCCAATAATATGTCTGTTGAAATGTCTAGATTACTGCTATATCACTTCAAATAATTATAAATGTTAGAGCCATAGGTTCATCTGTATTTAAGATCAGCTTGCATTCTGACACAGCTATGGATAATGGTTATAATTTAGCCTAGCTATCATATAAAATAATGACTATTGTAATGTCAGGTGAATAAATAGAGTGTGAGTGTGTGCATAAGTGTGGATAGTGTATGATTTTCAGCTGCAAGCATTATCTTGTATAGACAAGACTCCTCAACTTTCCAGAACTGTATTGAACATCATGATCTTGTGCCCCTACAAACTGATGCCATAATCTGTAAATGTTCCCACATAAGCCAATAAAGGATGCTGGTGATTACTGCCATTGATCAATATGTCTTGGATCTTTATTGCTATCCAAAAAAAAAAGTCATTTAGGAAAAAGTGTTGAAAGTATGGGTTATCTCCTTTTATTAATAATGTGCAATTAATTGTCAATGTTGCAGGTAGTCATGGGTCCTGCTGTTTATTACTATACCTGTATAAGTGTTAGATAATTCCCATATTCTCCAATATACCTTCCATCAGACAATCCTTGATTGTGGCCATTCCAACTTGAGAGTTTCACTTGGATTGGTTACAAAAACCCTGGGAAAGGTTATTAGGATCCTATTGCTCAGTGAATACTTGAATAAAGGGGGGAGTGGATGGGAAGAGAGGTCCCACGCTGATAAGCAGTTCTATGAAGTTAATTTTTTTTACAAACATAGCATAGCTCCAGAACACCAGAAGAAGGCCAGAAGGAAGAAGAAAAACGAAAGAGGAAAGGACAGAATGAACGGATCCCACCGCATAGTTTTACTGAAGCAGGGGTCCTCAAAACTTTTTATAAAAACCACCCACTTTTGCAGTGCTGGTCAACCTGGTCCCTACCGTGCAACCAAACAGCGCTGCAATTGGCCCATCATGAAAGCTGGAACGCCCACTAGTGGGCGGTAGAGACCAGGTCTACCAGCACTGCAAAAGTGGGCGGTCTTTATAAAAAGTTTGAGGACCCCTGCGTGCGCATGTTCGAGAACAGGTGGAATTGGGCTAAATCACAAAAGGGTATCAGTGGATTTGTTAACCGTTACCACAAAAGTTGTGACTTCAAGGTACTTATCAATGCATTTTGAACTACTGAGTCATAAAGTATATTTCAAATACATTAACCATGGCTTTTGGCCTGGATTTTGAAGGAACAATTTTAATATGTGCTTAGATTTTCATTTTTAATTACACAGGTTACTGCTTAAACCTCCCCATTAATATAGAAAATTGAAATGTTTATTAAGTTGAAATTGATTTGTTTTTATAATTTTATAAACAGAGTTAAAGGGTATTTAATAGTATATCTTTTAAAGCAAAGCATATGCATTTTGGTTGCTGGAGTTATTTGTCTTCAACTGATGAGTCTAGTCTAATGCGCAGTGAGGGTGAGTGACGGGACTGCAATAAATTTGGAGATAAAATGCCTCTAGACGTCACTCTAACAAGACTCGCAGGCTATTAGTATTCTCTCAGGGATCAATTTTAAAAGTTGTAACATAATAAAAAATGGTTGGACTATATTTCCCCACAGCTTTCATTTTATTATGTTGCATGAAATATGCCTTTATTGGCTATAGCATTACTGGAAGTAAAATATACCGGGTACTGAAAAATTCTGTCACTTTGTATTAGCTGTAAATTATCGACTAGTATAAACCCTAATTTCATTTGTCACATTCTGTTGCATTGCTGCTCTTCCCTGTTCCCATTCTGTCATTCTGGCAGGCCCGCGCTGCCCCAGGTATCACGGCATCGCCATCTGCACCCGACATCTGTCTCTCTATTGATCACACGGGTTTAGCACTTGATCAAACAGAGCACAACAGAATACATCTCTTTTTGCAATACTGCCAATGCCAACTGCTGCATGAAATCCACCACAAAAGCCTCCGTTACCTAGTTGAAAACTGCATTTGTGCGCTTGGCTTTGTTGAGAGACTCAGCATTTTCCCCCCTTCCAGTCTCACACTGCACAGGAGTTATATTAAAATAATCTAGTTTTTCCTACATGTGAGAATTAATCAGGCTAAATGTGACCAATGCCAATGATGACAATGAATGGCTAGGAGAGTTCCAGATGCTTTCTAGGCCTACCTAGACGAAAGCCATTGTTCTTATTCCGTTAGTCCGGTTTGGGGGCATTTGTCAGGATGTATGAAACCCGTGACTGACCAACAGATTTTTTTCCCCTTTTTATCTAGCTGCTCTGGTGTCCTATAATAGGAACTTTAAAGCCATCCAAGCCAGGGGACAAAACTTTCATGTGGGCATATAGCATTCAAGCATTTTACCTACGTGTTGGGTTGCGTAGGCAGCCCCTGAAAAGTCTATGAAGAAACCCCAGATTTTTCCTTAGCTGCAGAGACAAACAGCATATTTTCAAAAGGGCCACAGGGTTTTTGCCTATGTGACTCTTACTCACCTTAAGGTATGGCCACACGCGCAGCCCTGAAAACCAATGCCAAGATATTGCAATAAACAGCCAACACAGTGGGGAGATAAGGCTACAGGGAGATATTCAAGGAGAGTAAAAGCCAGAGCAGCAGCATTTTTAGTTCCCAGAAACACAATAGTAGGATTAAGGTATGCAGTTATTTTTGTTCTCCTATTTTCACACTTTCCACAGTGAGACAAATTGTTTCCAGGGAGAATATCTTAGACTCACCATGTAAACAAATAAATAAAAATGCCCTTAAAATTTTAAGACAGATAGCCATATCATGTTTAAAACCTATTCAATATCTTACTAGCTGGAGATTGCATATTTCACTTATTGTTTTACAAATTGCTTTGGGGAAAAGGGGTCTAGAAAAAGCCATTAACATTAAAAATGGTCAAGTTTTTAAAAATTATTTTTCTATTTTAACTTATGTATATGGAGGTTATAAAATTAGCAACCCTTGTTTTTAAAGGCAGTATTAGTTACATCATAAGACAAGTAGATTCTAGCATGTATTATTCATAAGATGTTTTGTAGCCAAATACATTAGGGTATATAGTTGTATGAACAAATTAATATTTTAAAGCTAATTGAAATTGTTCTTCCTATAAAGATTAAGCCTCTTCTACCCAACACACTTCAATCATTAAAATAACACTTTTAATGCCTTGTCTAAATGATGTCTGACATTAATACAAAGCTATATTAAAGCACTCAAATGACCAGTTCTTTTGCAATGTATTCTATATGATCAGACATTAGGTCAGAGTTGGGCAGTGTGTATGAAATAGTATCAAGTGGAAGCTAATTAAAATATATTTGCTGTAGAACTTTACAGAAAAAATAGACCACTAATCATCAGAAGGTATTCTGAAAATGGCATTTCTGAAAGGCTTTCAGTATACTTTAATCTCTTTGCATAAGGGTAATTTTTGACATAAAGATTTTATTATAGACTTGAAACTTCAGTTGGAGAATAATTTTTTACTGTGTCAATAAAATCATTATGAAGTCTCAAATGCTTTTCTTACATGATTTTTATTTCCTAAAAAAATAGGGCTTCATTCTCAAGACAATAAAGGTTTCAGCATTTGCCACTTTTTCACTGAACTAAATATCTTCCTAAAAACAGTTAACCTTCCCTGTTTCTTCGGAGAGGGCTGCTACAATTATTACAGCAACAATAACATACACACACGCACACACGTTAAATTTCCCCTGGCCATCACAAAGTGCAGGAAAGCAGGCACACTGAAGGTCTGTAACGATGGCAGACTTGTGCATCCACTACAAAAATCCTCCTAACAATAGCTACTTAAATCTTTTACAGCCAGGACCAATTTTGGAACAGTCATGTTTAGGCTTACAAATCATGTCTGGTTTTGTTTTCTGTTATCCCTCAGACACATCTGTGTTTAAAAAGGGGGTAAAATAGCACATACTTTACTTCCATTAATAGAAAAATGTCACTACCACATTTCTTATTTCTTTTTGAGAGGTTAAATTCAATTGAGAAAAGTAGGTCATGGAATGAGAAATTTAGGTACAATATTTATTTCTAGAGATCAGGGGTCCTAGACAATGAAAGACTTTACCCCTAATATCTTTCAGAGAATTTTAACTAATGTCACTTCATCTCAAACTTTTCATCTCTGCATGGCGTGACAGAACTTCAAAGCCTGAACTTAGTACTTCCTGCCGTCTAAAATAAAGTATACAATTATGAGTAATTCTACTTCTGATGTGACATATTTTCAGTACAGTAGACCTAAGAAGTTCTTTATAAAGCCAGTTGAATATAGACTTATAGTTGAATATTTGCTTATAAATTAAATAACTTCAACTTATCTTTTTAATACAAGCCCTCCCAGCAAATAGAAATGAAGCAATACATCTCTCAAAGTTCATAATTATAATTTTCCTTGACTCACGTTATAACTTTTGGACTCAGAGGAAATCATGTCGATGCTAAAGTAACAACCCCCATCCACCCCACTGGAAAAAAATGTGGATTTCATTTGTGCCTTATTCCTGCTGATGGAACATTTAACTTTACCATGATCAATACATTTATTATTGTAATTAGTACCAGAAAAATATTAAGCAGTGAATACTTGCATGTAATATTTACTAAGCATGAATCAAAAACTAAACATAAGCACAATATTCTTAAAATACATAATAACATACTAGAAATGCTAACAATGTTATAACAACCCCACTGAGTATAAATATTTACTGAAAGGCCATACAAAATTCAATCCTCACTTAAAGAATGACACATTTACCTAGTAGTAATTATTTGGTATAAATATAAATTAAAGTATTATTTTTATTTCCACATTTAATGATATTTTTGTCACTACTTTGTGGTAGGAAAGATGCATTGTTATATTACTACATCGTGTAGCAATGAATATATATTTAACTAACAAGAAAAATACAAATCTAATTTTTTTAACTAAGTTTTCAAAACGAAAGGCAAATGAATCAGATTGTCAAGTATCATAGTTTGGTTAAATGTACTTTGAATTCACTGATTATTTAATGGATTTAGGCTCAATCATTTGCATTTTTAAAATTCAAGTTTGTTTTCCTTAAACAGAATTTTCTCCCACGGCAGTTGTTCCCAATATAATTCAGACTTCCAGTAGCAAACCCCACTGCAAAGGGAATTAAGAAGGATTTAGAGTAAAATGAAGACTTCTGCCTAGAACAGGTTCAACGATAACATTTGTGGTGGAGAGGAGGCTCGTGTGAACTGTCTGAGGGTTCAGTGGAGCTGTCCAAGCATGGGCTCTGCGTACCAAGTTTATGATGTGCTTTCCATGGTCTCCAACCTCCGAGTGTTAGAAGTCAGACTTTCATGCCACAAAACCCATCATTAGAATTTAAACCACTGATCTCTAGAACCTACGATTTAAATTCCCAGCATATCATTATGTAACACAAAAAAGTCACTTGTCATGGTGGAAATTGCAGTTAATTTCAGGCATCCTACAGCCCTTGGTTTGGTTTGCTAATGAGGAGTGCTGAGAGAAGAGCACGCCCCTCTTTGGGTGACCTTGGCCTCCCAGGTCGGTCCTGCTCAGGTGTGTCGGATAGCTCTAACACACTCAGAAATCAGACGCCTCCTGCAAGCCCTACATGCTTGCTTTTCTGCATCAGAAAAAGAGTCAGAGTTGTGCTCCCACCCCCACTCGTCCCTCTCAACTTCCCAAATATATCATGAGAAAAGGTTACTCAAGAATAGGGCTTGAAAAACCTTATACAAACTCTTAGGGTGTCCTAACGGAATTCTAAAACAATTTACAATTTGTATTTTAGATTTTCCTATGTATTTAGGGGGGAGAGGAGGTTTCTACTCTCAAAAGTCTATGTAGAGAGGCAGAAAAATATTGAGATAATTATATAGAGGGCTTATGACCACAACCATGCCTGTTGAGAGGGGAGGGCTGGAAGCTCTAGGGTGCTGCATATTCTGGACCAGTCCAAAGGAAAGTTCCTTTGCAAACAAGGCGGCTAATTATTAAACCAGAACAAGTGCTATTTGCTTATTCTATATAGGTAAGTTAAATCACAAACTGAGCGCAACCTAAAATGTTCTACCATGAACAAGGAAGGAGAAAATATGTACAGAGTCTTTAAAATACGTGTGTAGTCACCACAAACAACCATTTCCTGGTTCTGACAAAGGAGTAAATAATCCATTGATCTGCAGCAGGGCACCTGCTTTGCAACTGACTCCGTATCAGTGGTCCCTGAACCCTCATTATTTTTCCTCAATTAAAGTTCATAGTCTCTAAAAGTCTGTGCTGAGCAGATGTACAACTGTTCTTGACAACGGAACACAGAAGAATCCACAAATTTAGAAAACTACTGCATTTCATAAACCCCAGAATCACATCATTTGTTGTGGGTAAGAAACATTACAAACAATATGTCTCTTTTATAGGCTGCTAAGCCAGCACATTACAGGAAGGAATATTAAAGTTCAAAAAACTGTCACATGAGCAGTACATTATGAATATAGTAATGTATTTTTTTATGATTCAAATAATGGTTACTGAAATGAAAGAAAAAAAACCTTCAGTGGGTTGTAATGTAAAAATTGTAACTGAAAATTAGACAAAATTGGAAATATGAGCTAAACCAAGCACAAAGTAATGATCTGTAGAGAACTACAAAATGTAATAACGAATGTATTTCAGAAATAAGAATTCAACTAATGCTAGTTTTATTTTCATCTTTTGCATAATCCTGAAATCTATGAGCACTGATCATCAAGGCAAACCATTTAAATAAAAAATACAGCAAGAACCCAGTTTCAGATACAACTAGCAGATACTTGGCTGAAGAACTTTATTTTTATTTTTATTTTGTTTTAAATCTACCTAAGGTCAAATAACACAGCACCATCCATTAAAAAAGCTATATAAAATATAGCCTCCGTCACTCATAAACCTCTTTTTGTGCTTGAGAAAATGAGGAAGAGAATTCTGTAAGCAGTCAGGGAGATGTTCATTTCCATTTTATTTTTAAAAATGTTATCTCTGTAAGATGTTGGAATACATATTTTTCCGTAAATAAGATGAAGTTCCTATACACAATTTTCTAGCCCTTCTTTCCCTCAGCATAATTCTGACTCCACACAGTGTGTGCTCTGCAGACTGTAGCAGATTGCGAGTCTTGAGGTCAGAGTATATGCTTGAAGCATCAGTGACTACACCTGTCATTTTCCTTTTCCAGGGAAGAAAGTGTTATTGTTTAAGGCTGTGACATGCACTCATTGGAATACGGCTACCAATTTTGCCACTGCCACGAGATGACTCTACCCATTCACAGAAATATTTTAAGAGTATTTTAACTTCTAGTCTCTGTTATAATTACTTTTATTTAATGGTTTGAGACACATAATTTCTTCCTAGCCATGTCGACTCCTGCAGTCTATCTTGGTTTTCTGTATAACCCTAACACAGGTTGGAAAGGTGGAAATAAATCACATTTGTACTTCTGAGCACTGGTAAAAATGTTTAGAGTCTGTACAGCGTGATTATTGGTAGGCAGACATTTCTCCACTTCCCCCTACTACCTGCCCCTGATTAACAGAGAGAATACTTTGAAGAAATTACCAAATCTGATGGGAAAATCTAACTTGTATTCACTTAAAAGTCTACAGGCTGAACTGATCATTCAGTGATTACAGGGCTTGATGAGAACAGGGTCTTTGTCAGACAAAGGATAGAGTTAAAATGTCCTGGGTGGTCGAAGATCTCTTTAGTAGCTTTGTTCCAGGGTAGGCCTGTTTTGTTTTGTTTTGTTTTTTATATATAAAAACCCTTTTCGTGTCTTTCCCCCTCAAATGGATTTCTTACATTTACAATTAAAATGTCAGAGTTGCTTCTAAGACACATTTCACTAGTTCCCCTTTTGACAAAATTGGTTGTGCTGTGCCTACGCTGTTCTGAATCAAGCAGACCCATACCATTCCTCTTGCTTATTTCAGCCTGAAGAGGACAGTTGAAAGGGTGGCAACCAAAGACATAATGTCAAAAGAGCCACCCATGGAGTATGGGGTAAAATTCCTCATCTCTCAAGCACCCTGATAAAACTGTGGCGGAAATAACTCTAACACCTAACTGAGAAATACGCAGTGATTTGACCATTTCCTGGAAGACGTTATTGTACTAATCTAATTTCATTTTCTTTGAAGAATATTGATTTAGAGATCCCATTTTATACACCATGTATAAAATTTAAAAACAGACCTTTATATATAGTAGCTTGTAAGGTACCTTTTCAGATAATTAACTTAATAAGGCAATGTTATCTCAGATAAAATACACCTGCAGGGAACTAAAGCCACACCCTCTGCAGAGTCTGTTGTAGGGACAGGTCCAGCTTGCTACCAAGATGGGACTCCCTTGTTCCGGAATCGAGCAGTTCTTGGTGGTAGGCAAGTTACCCTCTCGAGACTCAGTTTCTGCATCTGTCAAATGTGGATCTTTCAGTCTACGGAGTCTTTTACTTTTATAAGATTGTAATAAAATAACACAGAAAATCTCATCACATATTAGATATTTGATAAATATTAGTCTCATTTTTTTCCCCCTCTCTGTTTTGCCCTTGACACAGGATTACCAAATACAAATTTCTTGTTTGTTTTCTGTCATTGACACTCACTAATATGGCCGGGAGAAACCTGGCATATGCTTACCTCCATATATTTCTCCCTGAAATATTCCCTTGCTCAAATTCTCAATTCTTCTGAAATTGGCATTGTTTCCAGCCTGATACAGTCTGAGAAATAACAGAACAGGTTTCCCTGGATGGTTCAATTCCTCTGTCTCCCTTTCTACCCCTGTCTTTCTTTCTCTCCTTTTTTTCTTTCACTTTCACTTTCTTCCCTCCTACCTTTCTTTCTCTCTGCTCTGTCCTATTCTCCCTCTCCCCCTCCCCCTCCCTCTTGCTCTCTCATTTTCTTCCATTTTAAAAAATAATGTCTGTTTGTTGTGAGCTGTCAAGTCCTTTGGCACGGTGTGGAGGGCTGCCCTGGGAGAGCCCACAGTCCTAGAGAGGACAAAATACAGGCGTGCCAGGAGTTAGCGTAAGTGTTCTGCAAGGTGTTCCTGCAGTTCTTCAAGTTTCTTAGAGCTCCTTAAAGTGAAACAATTGAAGGTAGACTGCAGCCTGTAGAAGAAGTAATACCAGCTTCATAGAAACATTTTTTTTCTCGTTTTGCCTTCAAATATATGTTTGATAAAAGGGTAGAATTTATTAGACTTAATGTTATAAGAAATCTTTCTCTGTTCTTATGGCATGCCAGGGAGGTTTTTCTGTGTCTTTAAAATCTCTTGTCATTTTCTTAGAGTGCCTTAGAGCAGTGATTTTCAATCTTTCTCACCTCATGGCACATATAAAATAATTACTGAAATTCTGCGGCATACCAAAAAATACCTATTTTTGGCACTTCTGACAAAGAAATGGTTATAATTTTAATTCATTCGCACCAGATAGCTATCTATGGTTGTGTTGGCTGTTGTCATTTTTTTATTTGACAATCTAAAAAAAAGTAGTCAGTGCCCTGACTAAATAGTCAGGTTTTGCATGCTCTAAAAATCCTTGCGACACACTGGTTAAAAATCACTGTTAGAAACTACCCATCTTTTCCTCCTGCACCTTACACAGATATAGGGGACTACCTGGTGAGTTTTCTTTTTATCTTTTAAAAAATTTAAGCAGACTAAATCATTCTAAGTGTATTCTTTCAAAATTCCAAAAATCTATTCTTTCCTTGTGAACTTCAGTTTTAGTGTTTGTTGCTTTCTTTTCCTTCCTCCTCAGTATCACCACTGAAACTAATTTGTGAAAAGGGGACCAAAGGCAAATCTGATAATCGAGAATATTACTGATGCCTCAGCAATATCACCAGCTGTCTGAATAAAGTCACGGTGTCCAGCTCACATCGGCACTTTGCCTTATGCCTATACGGTGACTTTCTTTCTTGAAAGTAAATTATGTGGCAAGAAAATATAGGTGCATGCCTATATCTCTAGATGCTAAAATTTTAGTATCTTTAAAAATCAAGTTAGTTATCCTTAAAGGCAAAATCGGCAGCTGTGTCTATGCATCATATTATATCCATCTGTAGGCAGTGTTCATGTGACAATTAATACAGAGAAACTGGTGCTAACATTTAGTCCAAAAATCATCAAGAACTTCAAAATTGCATTAAAGAAGCAAAAATAAAAATCATGTTTTCAGAGAGGTTGTAATTGAAAAACTATATTTATGGTTGCCATTGCCAAAAAAGAAAAAAAAAGAAGAAAAAGAAAAGGAACAACTAATTATTTACCTTTCAAAAGACAGAATAACCTCAGAATTTTATGCCAGCTTTAAAAAAAGTATGTTGCACTTCTGAGGGCCGTTCGTTTCAGATACAGAGAATGCAAACCTATAACTGATTCAGCTATGCTTTCCTAGTGCTTAACCCTTTGAGTAGTATGAACGTTCATGTACATACTCACTCAAAGGGTTAACAAAACTCACTACTCAAAGGGTTAAAAATCAATAACGCACACTGAAGAATGCACTGACATTCTAAACCTTAGCCTAGTAATTAACAGATCCGATATGCGTTCTCTTATGAACATTAAAATTATTGTTTTTGAGAAACAGTAATCACAAAACTCCCAGCAAATTTCACAGGTGAATTTTACCAAACATTCAAAGAAGAACTAACACCTATCCTTCTCAAAGCATTCCAAAAAATTCAAGTAGATGGGAGATACCCAAGCTCATTTTATGAGGTCAGGAATATCCTCATTCCAAACCAGATAAAAACACTACAAAGAATGAAAATTAATGGCAATATCCTGAATGAACATAGATGCTAAAATCCTCAACAGAATATTAGAAAACTGGATCCAGCAATATGTTAAAAAGGTACAGAGATGTATTATAGAATTGGGCACCTGAAACCTGTATAATTATGTTAACCAATGTCACCCCAATAAAACTCAATTAAAATGGGATTTATTTTGGGGTGCAAGGTTGGTACAGTATCTGGAAATCAATAAACATGATATATCACATAAATAAAATAAAAAATAAAAATCACAGGTTCATATCAATAATGCAAAGAGCATTTGATAAAATCCAGCACCTATTTCTGATAAACATTCTTAAAAAATTGGGAATATCAGGAACATACCTCAACATAATAAAGGCCATATATGACAAACCCATAGCCAACATCATACTCAATGGGCAAAAACTAAAAGTGTTTTCCTTAAGATCAGGAACAAGACAGGGATGTCCACTTTCACCACATTTACTCAACATAGTATGAGAAGTCCTAGCCACAGCAATCAGACAAGAAGAAGATAAAAAAAGTCACACATGTTGGAAAGGAAAAAGTAAAACTCATTATTTGCAGGTGACATAATACTGTATGTAGAGAACCCTAAAGAGTCTACCAGAAAACTATTAGAACTGATAAATGATTTCAGTAAAGTAGCAGGATACAAATTAAATATCCAGAAGTCAGTTGCATTTTATATACCAATAATAAACTACCAAAAAAGGAAACTAAGAAAACAATCCCATTTACAAGTGTGTGTGTGTGTGTTTGTGTGTATATATAAACTTGGAATAAATTTAACCAAGGGTGTAAAAAACCTGTACTTGGAAAATTATAAGCCACTGAGAAAGAAATTGAAGAAGACACAAATAAGTGGAAACATATACCACTTTCATGGATATAAAGAATTAACATCATAAAAATGTCTATACTACCCAAAGCAATCTATAGATTCAGTGAAATTCCTATCAAGATAACAATGGTGTATTTCACAGAACTAGAATATTCCAAAATTTTATCCTTAATAGCCACAACAATCTCAAGAAAGAACAAGTTTGGAAGAATCATACTACCTGATATCAAACTATACTACAAGGCCATAGTATTCAAAACAACATGGCACTGGCATAAAAACAGACACATAGATTAATAAAACAGAATAGAAAATCCAGAAATAAACCTATGCCTTTATGTTCAATTAATATTTCACAAAGGAGGCAAGAACATTCATTGGAGTAAAGCTAGTCTATTCAATAACCTCTGTTACAAAAATTGAATATATATGTGCAAAACAATAAAATTAGACCACCTTCTTACACCACACAAAATAATAAACTCAAAATGAATTAAAGGCTTAAATGTTAGACTCAAACCCATAAAAACCTTAGAAGAAAACATAGGCAGTAATTCTCAGGCATTTTTCATAACAATAATTTTCTGATATATCTCCTCAGGTAAGGAAAACAAAAGAAAAAAAATAAACAAATTAGACTACATCAAACTAAAAAATTTTGGCACAGCAAAGAAAATCATCAACAAAATAAAAAGACAGCCCAGTGAATGGGAAAACAAACAAACACAGTCCAATTAAAATATGGTCTGAAGACCTGAATAGATATTTTTTAAGAGGACATACAGATGGCCAATAGGCATGTAAAAAGATGCTCAACATCACTAAACATCAGAAAGATGCAAATTAAAACCACAATGAGATTTCACCTCACACCTATCAGAATAGTTATGATCAATAAATCAACGAATGACAAGCATTGGTGAGGATGTTGAGGAAAGGGAACCCTCATGTACTGTCGGTGGGAATACAGATTGATGCAGCCACTGTGGAAAGCAGTATAGGGTTACTTCAAAAAATTAAAAATGGAGTTGCCTTATGACCCAGCAATTCTACTTCTGGAAATAGATCCAAGGAAACCCAAAACACTAATTCAAAAGATTATGCCCTGGCCGGTTGGCTCAGCGGTAGAGCGTCAGCCTAGCGTGTGGAGGACCCGGGTTCGATTCCCGGCCAGGGCACATAGGAGAAGCGCCCATTTGCTTCTCCACCCCTCCGCCGCGCTTTCCTCTCTGTCTCTCTCTTCCCCTCCCGCAGCCAAGGCTCCATTGGAGCAAAGATGGCCCGGGCGCTGGGCATGGCTCTGTGGCCTCTGCCTCAGGCGCTAGAGTGGCTCTGGTCGCAATATAGCGACACCCAGGATGGGCAGAGCATCGCCCCCTGGGGGGCAGAGCACCGCCCCTGGTGGGCATGCCGGGTGGATCCCGGTCGGGCGCATGCGGGAGTCTGTCTGACTGTCTCTCCCTGTTTCCAGCTTCAGAAAAATGAAAAAAAAAAAAAAAAAGATTATATGCACCGCTATGTTCATTGCATCATTATTTACAGTAGCCAAGATTTGAAAGCAGCCCAACTGCCCATCAGTAGGTGAGTGGACAAAAAGCTGTGGTACATTTACACAAAGGAAGACTACCCTGTCATAAAAACGAGCTATATGCTAAGTGAAATAAGCCAGTCGGAGAAAGACAAGTTCCATATGATTTTATATATACAGATATTGATCGACTTATAACCTATGCATTTATGACCATTCGACTTTACAACCACAATCGCTAGCCATGACTGCTCCGTGTCTGGCAGCGCAAGCGTTGCCCAGCTGAGTGTACGACAGTGAGGACCAGCTTCCGGCAGCACTACCATCTCCGCGTGCACCATTTCCACTGTTATCCCAGACTCGGTACAGCAATTTGTGTTTTGTGTCTTGGATATTTTTCATCAAACCCCTCCCAAGATGTCTACCAAGAGGAAATTGTCTATGCCTACACTTCAGCCTGCCAAAAAGGAAAGAAAGGCCATTGATCTGGACTCAAAAATGAGTGCGGGCTCATCCGACTTGAGCATGGGTTCACCAGCTTGAGTTCAGGGGTGCTGGCTTGAGCATGGAATCATAGACATGACCCCATGGTAGCTGGTTTGAGCCCAAGGTCACTGGCTTGAGCAAGGGGCCACTTGCTCTACTGTAACCCCCTGGTCAAGGCACATATGAGAACGCAATCAATGAGCAAGTATGAAGGAGGAAAGAAAGTGAATGTGATCGCACATGTTTATGAAAAAACCAACTCCTGTAACCCCAACTGCTGCCTCAGATGACATCAACGATCCGCAGCCAAGCACCAGCGGCCAATAAAATGTTTTGTACATGTTTATATATTTTGATATGTTTTGCAATTGGGAAAATGTTTCCTATGGTATTTTTTACACCTGTATTTTGTATTTTTGTATGCACCTTTATTTTGTAATTTTGTATGTTTTGCAAATATTAAACCAGTTGTACTGGTAATGCAGTGTTTTACTTAAAACTGACAAATGTAAAAATAAGAAACAAAATGGTGTTGAGATGATACAAATGGCATAAAATGAACAAAAAATTATGATATATAACAATAATGAAAAAAATTATAATAAAATATGACAAAGATTTTTATAACATCATTTCACAGTACTGTACATATAGCCTACTCAAATTACGACCAAATTGTGTTATGACTGGTCTGTCGGAACCAATCGTGGTTGTAAGTCGAGCACGTGGTTGTAAATCGAGCACTAGCTGTATGTGAAATCTAATAAACAGAATAAACAAGCAAACAAAATAGAATCATAGATATAGAATATATATACTAACAGCTGTTAGAAGGGATAGGGTTTATGAGGCTGGGTGAAAAAGGTGAAGAGATAAAGCAAAAAAAAAAAAAAAAGAAAACAAAAACCCCAAACCCATAGACACAGACAACAGTCTAGTGCAGGGGTCCCCAAACTACGGCCCCCTGAGGTCATTTATCCGGCCCTCGCCACGCTTCCGGAAGGGGCACCTCTTTCATTGGTGGTCAGTGAGAGGAGCATAGTTCCCATTGAAATACTTGTCAGTTTGTTGATTTAAATTTACTTGTTCTTTATTTTAAATATTGTATTTGTTCCTGTTTTGTTTTTTTACTTTAAAATAAGATATGTGCAGTGTGCATAGGGATTTGTTCATAGTTTTTTTTTAATAGTCTGGCCCTCCAACAGTCTGAGGGACAGTGAACTGGCCCCCTGTGTAAAAAGTTTGAGGACCCCTGGTCTAGTGTTTACCAGAGGGAAAGGGAGATAGAGGGATGCTGAAGAGGGTAAAGGAGGGGTAAGTGTTGATGAAAGGAGACTTGACTCGGGTGGTAAACACACAATACATTATACAGATGATGTATTACAGAACTCTATACATGAAGCCTATATAATTTTATTAACCAATGTCACACAATTAGGTCAATAAAAAATAAATAAATACATAAAAAAATAAAATTAAATTATTGTGTTTGGTCTACAACCTTCTTTATAATAACCAAGATATTTTTTCTAACTGTTCTTTGCCTGTTTCTACAATAAGAATTATTAGGAAAAAATTATACGAACTGACTAAACATGAATAATATATAGTAATTGTTTTACTAACAAAAACCTGTCTCTTCTGACTTTTGTCTTTGATATTTTATGGCCTCTACCTTCACAATCTCAATAGATTCAGTTTAAATAACGGGATCATTTTGAGACACTTTGTAGAAGATTAATGAGAGCATCATTTAAGCACAAAGATATTGTGTTACCATATTATGGTCAACAAAGAGAAAAAAACCACCATTCTCCTACAAAGAGCTATAAATGCCTATGTACCCAACTCTACAGACATTGGTAAGCTAAGCAAGTTGATTGGCACTCAGAGTTGCCAACCGTTAAAGGAACTCAACCTCAAAATATTAAGCCATGCCATATACATGTGAATACATAAATTGGTTCCACTTTGAGAATTCCACATGCTACTATGCAATACTAATGCATCTTGTGAGAGGTTTAAGGAATTCTTCAGAACGACTTTCTTTTCACCAGGGTTACCACACTTAATACATTTAACAGAGACATTTACATGCTTTGCATTGTAAGTGCCCTGGAAATCCAAGCACAGAGCCTGCACATTTCCGCTGCACCATCAGATGTAATGAGTTATGGTACTATCGGCATGTTGATAAGCTATAGCCCAAAGAAGAACAAGAAGGAAGTATAAAAAATATGGCCAGAGGATGGGATAAAATTATCAGCTAGTGTGTTTTCCTGTTTGGTTTTAATCTACATTTAATTAAATTCTTATCTTCTGTGTACTTATGGTCGCATTTGAATGGCGAGACTGCATTCATTATGAATGGTAAAACTTAACTCAGAGAACATTACATGTGGCTTCTTTAAAAAAGAGAAGACGAAAAATGCTGTCTTTATTCTTTACACTCAGGTCTTATAAAAAGGGGTCAAACTCTCTCTTAGGTCAGGTGCAGTAGCACTTAACCTTTGGGTTAACTGATTTGAAAAGTTGGACTGAGATCACTTCTGTGCTATTTAAATTTTTTTTTTTTTTTACAATTTGGAAATGTTATTATCAAATTCCGAGCCTGAACAGAGCTGGCAAGGGAATCAGTGAAGTGCATTAAGGAAATGCCTTCTTCATTTTTAAAAACAGAGATGATAACAGGAAGTTTTTATTAGTACTGCAAAATGTGTGCATTAGTCTGCATCCTTAATTATTAAACCCATTACATTTCCTTGTCTTTATATGCTGAAATAAGAAAAAAATGCCTTAATTGCTAAAGCAATTTTTTTCTCCTGTCATCGACCTTTAGTGTTCATCCATAGAGAAAAATAGCAAAATATTTTGAACATAGTAGTATTTTACACATTCATTTTGTAACATTTGTAGTTCTATTCCAGGAATGGCAGGGCACACTGAGGAAGTCCTTAAGGTGAGACTTGGTGCCTGCGGTAACAGCACCATTTCCTCAGTCAGCCCACGTCCTGTAAGCCTTAAGCAGGGGAAACAGAGGCTGTGTTTCTGAGCCAGGCTTGAAGGTTTATTGTTGAAGAACTGAGTTTTGGGATCAGATTTGCAATTCCACTGGATCAAATTTCACCAAAACCAAAAACAACAAAACAACAAAATCCTTCATAGTTATATATGTACTTATAATAGATATCTAAATAAATACAAACATATGTACACATATATGTATACTAAAACAATACAGATTCCTTCACGTATTTTCATAGCTTTTCTTTTTTTAAAAATATTTAATGATTTTAGAGAGAAGAAGGGAGAGAGTGAGAGAGACAATAACATTGGTCTGCTGATCTGCTCCTGTATGTGCCCTAACTGGGGATTGAACTGGTAACCTTGGTAACCTCTGTGCTTCAGAATGATGCCCTAACCCAGTGCTAGTCAACCTGGTCCCTACCGCCCACTAGTGGGCACTCCAGCTTTCATGATAGGCAGTAGCGGAGCAAACAAAGTATAAATAAAAAGATAGATTTAACTATAGTAAGTTGTTTTATAAAGAATTATTCTGCCAAACTTAGCGAAAATCCGACATGAAGTACTTGGTAAGTAATTATTATTATATGCTTTAACTTGCTGTAACTCCGCTTTATAAATTTTATAAAGTAAAGTTACTTCCCTACTTTATAAATCACCGTTACTGTGGAACTGGTGGGCGGTTAGAAAATTTTACTACTAACAGAGATACAAAAGTGGGTGGAGGTATGAAAAGGTTGACTACCCCTGCTCTAACCAACAGAGCTATCTGGCCAGAGCCGTAGCTTTTCTTAAAAATATTAATTTATGACTAGTACCTGTATGCTAATAGGAACATTTAAAAGGAGCATTTGTTTTTACTTTACTATTTTATACAATGCAGAATACTAACCAGAAAATGTTTAACATTCCAATTGAAAACTCAAATTTAAAGCTGCAATGAAGTAATGGTAGCTACAAAAAAACATATTTCCCCAAATATTCCTGACATTGGGAATGGTATCATTCTACTATGACTCAGCTTCGTTTTAAAAACAGCTGTAGAATTCTTAACGATAGAATCAAAAATTTTAATCTGACACAGTACAGAGTCCATAACTTGTCTATATGGGATATGAAGACCTTCTTCTAATAAACTACTGACCAGTCATTCACCAGAGACCCCAAAGGGGACAAAGGGTATTTTCAGTAATATTCCTTACATTGCAATAATTTCTTTTCAAAATAAGCATTTTTATTTTGTTGGGCATTAATACAGTTCTGTAGAGGGAACCGTCCTTCTCCTGCATATAACTAGACATTAAAGCCACAATGGGGATGAATAAAAAGACCTGTAGATTATTCTACAATATTAAGCCCCTTTTCAAAAATTATCCTTAATCCTCAGAAATCAAAAAAACAAAAATATTCCTAATAAACGACAAATCCTGGAAAATAAAACATACCTTCTCCAGCAAGTGCAGCTCTCTGAAGTTATACCATGATAATCATGTTTTACTATACTGTATGACACAGGTACGTTCAAGATAACATTTGTTACTTGTTTTGCTTTAGTTATTTTCTTAAAATATCTTTATATTTATTCTCTTATTAAGTACAGCCACGATATATATTTCTGTTATTTATTTCAGTAAACACATGAATGGGATTGTGTCCATGCACATATCCTCACAAGATTTTGAGTGTGATGCTTTTATCGGAAGAATCTGAAATGGTTAAAATAACTCAATTCAATAAACACTTACTGAGCAATATTATGTTGACCTAATTTACTATTAGGTAGTCACTCTGCAAGTTACTATGTAGCTAATAACACACAATACAGTCTCTGTAAAGGAGTATAATATAAAAAGCCAAAACTTGAATAGTTTGTTAAAGGTAATATGGTATTAAGGGTACATAAAAAACAAAGGGGCTGAGATGGAGAAGATGTGACATCCGATTGGTTATGAAAAGAAGAGCTAGAACTTGCTGGGTGGAGAGTTTTATAGATGCTTAAGAAACAACATATATTCCCTTATTGGTCCTTCAAAATCATTGAAATAATTGAAACTGACCATGCCAAGAACTGCCAAAGGGGAGCAAACAATTCCTACATGAAGTTGTGAGATAACCAGGATGTAATTGTTTGCGTATAATGATATGGCTCAGGCTGCCTCCAAGTCATTTCTCTGTCCTTATCCAGCCTCACTGGACTTCTTTACATTTTTTCTTTTTGTTTTTATATTTTAGTGAGAGGAGGGGAGGCAGAGACAGACTGCCACACGCACCTGGCCCAGGATCCACCCAGCAAGCCCACTAAGGGGTGATGCTCTGCCCATTTGGGGACCCTGCTTTGCTGCAACTGGAGCCATTTTTTTAGTGCCTAAGGCAGAGGGAGGCCATGAAGCCATCCTCAGCGTCCGGGGCCAATTTGCTTTAATTGAGCAATGGCTGCAGGAGAGGAAGAGAGAGGGGGGAGAGAAAAGCGAGAGGGGGAGGGGTGGAGAAGCAGATGGGTGCTTCTCCTATGTACCCTGGCCAGGAATGGAACTCAGCACTACCACATGCCAGGCTGACACTCTACCACTGAGCTAACGGGCTGGGGCCTCCTTTACATTTTTCAAATGTACAATTCACTTACTGACACAGGCCATTTACACATGCTCTTCCACCTGGTTAGAAAATTTCCCTTTATTCCTACCCAATTATGTTCATCCTTCATATTCAGTTCATGCAACTATCACTTCTTTAAGAAATCTTTCCTTGATCTGCTCTTACTCTCTCTTGATAGATAGATAGACAAATAGATAGATAGATAGGTAGATAGATAGATAGATAGATAGATAGATAGATAGATAGATAGATAGATAGATAGATAGATAGATCACACACACAGAATCACAGAGTTTGGATATATTTACCTGGTTATACTACACTAAAGAACTGTATTCTTTCTCTGATGGATTCAGTTTGTGATTATACATTTGTCAGGATCTGTTTTTCTTTTTTTTAATTTTATTTAGAAAATTAACAGGGTGACATTGATCAATAAGAGTACATAGGTTTCAGGTGAACATTTCTATAGCATTTGAACTGTTGATTACATTGTTTACCCATCATTCAATGTCAGATCATTTGCTGTCACCTTATATTTGTCTCTCTTTACACTCTTGCTCTACCTATCCTTTCTCCCCTCTCCATTCACTCAAGTCCCCTTCCCCCTCCCCCATAATGATTTCACTTTTGTATATGTCCATAAGTCTCAGTTTTATACCCCACCTGTGTGTGAAATCATACAGTTCTTAGCTTTTTCTGATTTACTTCTTCCACTCAGTATAATGTTCTCAAGGTCCATCCATGTTGTCATAAATGTCACTCTGTCATCATTTATGACTGAATAGTATTCCATTGTATATATACATATATACCACATCTTCTTTATCCAGTCCTCTATCGAGGGATACTTTGGTTATTTCCATGTCTTGGTCACTGTGGATAATGCTGTGATAAACATGGGGGTGCATATGTCTTTACGTACCAGTGCTTTTGATTTTGGGTGTAGATACCCAGTAGAGGGATTGCTGGGTCATATGGTAATTCTATTCTTAATTTTTGAGGAACCACCTTACTTTCTTCCATAATGGTTATACTAATTTTCATTCCCATCAGCAGTGAATGAGGGTTCCTTTTCCTCCACAGCCTCTCCAACACTTGTTATTACCTGTCTTATTGATAATAGCCAATCTAACAGGTGTAAGGTGGTATCTCAGTGTACTCTCGATTTGCATTTCTCGAATCGCTAGTGAAGATGAGCATCTTTTCCTATACCTGTTGGCCATTTGTGTGTCCTCTTGGGAGAAGTGTCTGTTCAGGTCCTGTCCCCATTTTTAAATTTTTTGCTTATTTGTTGCTGAGCTTTGTGAGTTCTTTATATATTTTGGATATTAACCCATTATTAGAGCTGTTGTTTGCAAATATCATCTCCCATTTATTTGGCTGCCTATTTGTTTTGTTGTCAGTTTCTTTTGCTGTGCAGAAGCTTTTTAGTTTCATATAGTCTCATTCATTTATTTTTGCCTTTATATCCCTTGCCTTTGGGGTCAAATTCATAAATTGTTGTCTACGGCCAAGGTCCATGAGCTTAGTACCTGTTTTCTTCTCTGTAATTTATACGATAGTTTCAGATCTTATATTTAGGTATTTGATCCATTTTGAATTAGTTTTTGTGCAGGGGAACAAACTGTAGTCAAGTTTCATTCTTTTGCATGTGGCTTTCCAATTTTCCCAGCACCATTTATTGAAGAGGTTTTCTTTTCTCCATTGTGTGTTTTGGGCTCCTTTGCTAAAGATTATCTGTCCATATATATGTGGCTTTATTTCTGGGCTCTCAGTTCTATTCCATTGGTCTGGATGTCTATTTTTCTGCTAATACCATGCTCTTTTTATTTTTTTTTTAAATTTTATTTATTTATTTATTTTAGAGAGGTGGAGGGAGGGGGAAGGGCAGCAGGAGGAGCAGGAAGCATCAACTCCCATATGTGCCTTGACCAGGCAAGCCCAGGGTTTTGAACTGGCGACCTCAGCATTCCAGGTTGATGATTTATCCACTGCACCACCACAGGTCAGACCGTGCTCTTTTGATTATTGTGGCTTGAACTTTCTTTTTTTTTCTTCGAACTTTCATTCCAACATTAATTTCACAAAGCCCTAAAATCCAATATTGCCACTCTTTCCCCATACCCTCCTTCCCCTGTGCTTACTGAGCTTAAATGTTGTGTTCATCCTAAACCCTTTCCTGCAAATATGCTCCACTCCCTCCTTCTCACTTGTTTTATTGGGGTAGTCTGACAAGACCCCAAGAGAGTTCAATCTAACTTTCCACCTACTTTGCATTTACACTTAGCACACTGCTGAAGATAAACACGCAACAATCCTGTCTTATTTAGAATTCATGACTCATAACATTAAGCGGGTCAGTGTTGTTTCTGAGCAATCATGTTATATTTCCCTTATTCTCTTCCAACTGTGCTCCCTTGTTAATTAAGGAAATTGTAGGAACCAGATGAGAACTTCAATTCTATCTTGCCATCAACTCAATTCTATGCACCAGTGTCCACACACTCAGCTCTCAGGACTATTTTAGGCATGCGGACCATGCTCTTATTTAAGGCCACCTCCCAACAAAAGCTAAATGTTTGCCTTTTTTCTGTAAACATAATTTTTTGTAAGTCTCCACTGTATCATTCCCATCAGCACAAAAACATACTATAACTTACACTTCATAAACAATAACCACAAATTATACCCCTTCCACAGCTCTTATTTATCTGCTCTAATTTAAAGCAAAACTCCCTGAAATAGGCATTTCTGCTTGTTATCTCCCAAATGGACTTTCCAAATAGGTGCTCACTCCACATCTACAAGGAAACTAATCTTGTCAAGATCACCAAAAATGCAAAAATGTCTTCTTCTCACCACTCTACTTGAAATTTCAAGGCCCTGGCCGGTTGGCTAAGTGGATAGAGCACTGGCTCAGCATATATATAGATGTCCCCAGTTCAATTCCCAGTCAGGGCATACAGGAGAAGTGACCATCTGTTTCTCTCCCCACCCCCTACCTTCTCTCCTCCCTTTGCCAGTGGCTCATTGGTTCGAGCATCTGCCCTCGGCACTGAGGATAGCTCGGTTGTTTGAGCAGGTCAGCCTCAGGTGCTAAAAATAGCTCAATTGAATCAAGCATTGGACTTAGACAGGGGTTTCTGGGTGGATCCTGACTGGGGCTCATGTGGGAGTCTGTCTCAATATCTCTCCTCCCGTCACTAATAAGAAAAATGAAAAAAAGAATTTCAAATGTTTTATTTTTCTTTCTGCCTTATTTTTCTGCAAATACATTCTAGCATTTAACAAAGTACACGTTATGCATTTGTTTGTCATCTGTTTTTCCTATTGCAGCAATTTTTTAACCTTTTTTATTTCATGGCACACAAACTAAAGTACCAAATTTCTGTGGTATACCAAAAGATATATTTTATTTTTTGATAATATGACCAAAAAAAATTAGGTATAGTTTTGATTCATTCACAGCAGATGGCTATTGTGTTGGCTGCTGTCATTTTTTATTTTGACAACCTAAGGGAAAAGACTGATCAGTCAGGTACTGCATGTTTTTTTTAAGACTTTATTCATTTTAGAGAGAGGAGGGGGAGAGAGAGAGAGAGAGAGAGAAGGGGGAAGGAGCAGGAAGCATCAACTCCCATATGTGCCTATACCAGGCAAGCCCAGGGTTTCAAACTGGTGACCTCAGTGTTCCAGGTCGATGGTTTACCTACTGTGCCACCACAGCTCAGACAGGTACTGCATACTTTAAAAATTCTTGTGGCACAGTGGTTTAAAATTGCTGCTCTATTGGACTGTATGCTCCTAAGAGAAGAAATTCCTTGTTAGACTTGGTGCCTCGGGAAGCACCTGGCATGGAGTAAGTATTTATTGAATAAATAAACAAAATAGACTAATATTTTAACTTTTTACTATTATTTCTTATGCTCTATAATATAATAAAATTATTTTCTGTCTATTTTTCATGACTCTAAAATAATTATATTTATACATTAGTGTGCTGGACCTGTCTAGTATTTTAATAATATAGAATTGCACACCCATAATTAGAGCTAATTTTATTATTTTTATAATATTATTTGGCTTTTGGGTGTATTTCTATGCTATGAAAATTATTTGCCATTACCTCTTTATTGCTTTATTCTTCACATTCTTCATATTGCATTAGAATAAAGACTACTACGGCAGCATTAACCAATGTCTCTCATATTTATACAGGACATTCTTTGTGCACTCCTCTTCTCCTTTCACCTATGTTTTAAACTTCATAGAAGACAGAGAAGAGGATCATAAAAGTGAGTTTGTGAAATATTTGATTTCCTACAGAATGGACCTATTGAGGCAGATGGATTAAAATGCTGTGTAATTAATAGTTGCCATTTCTGAGCCCAGCTTTGTCTGTGAAGCATGTAATGAAATTAAGAGTATAAAGATAGAATTTGGGTGGATTTCCTTGTCCTTAGGATCAATTATTTTGACCCAAGTCCATTAGCCAGACTACCCCAGTGTCAAGGAGCTTTTTTTCTGTAATTTGAAACCAAATACAATAATTTCTGGGGGTTAGGGGAGGATACAGAGGAAAGAAAAGGAGGTATTAAAAAAAAAAGCAAACTTGCAGAGAGAAACAAAAAATTCAACCCTTCCTGAAATAGACCTGAAAGCCTGACATCCATTATTGGTATTTGCAGCATTTTCCTTACAATTGTCGACCTTCTTTTGCACCAACCTCTGACCTTCCATTTCTGAAACATTCCTAGGAAGACTTGAAAGAAGCCGTCAAAAGTGTATCAGCCCAGAAGCCCTGGAAAAAATATAGCTTCAAAGTGTCTTTACTATTTACATAAGAGCAATCAGGGGTATCAACATACAAGACAGCTGAAACTGTTCTGTCCTGGAAAGGAAGTAAAATGTAACCAAACTAAATATTTCTATGAAACAGGTTACAGGGAATTCTGATTCTGTAGCCAAGGACATATCCCCACATGCTTGTGCATTCCTCCCTATAAACATGAATATTCAGAAATACAGTTCCAGTAGATGGGAACAACTTAAGAAACTAGAAGAAAACAACCTTAATGCAATTCAAGTACTTGGACAGACCTATATAGTTTGCATCAAATAATTGAGCAAGAAGGATTCAACTACATTTCATTGACTTGTTATAATCAGTGACAGAATTATTTGATCTGTTTTAGTTTACCATGTTCAAGGCCAAACTTTGTTACATGGCCATACTTTAATGTAACTCTTGCTAAAATCTAAAGTGTTTTCTTTTTAAAAAATTCTTTGTAATCTGAGGCCATCAATGAAGAGAGCTGTGTAAAGTATGTACGGTTTTACGGAAGTGTTCTCAAGGGTTACTCAGATAGTCATTCTACTCCTTAAGGACATGGGAGTTATATTTTATATTTCTTTAATTGGATTTATTTCTTGCTTACTTCCCAATATGGCCAGTGTTCCTGCTGCCGACAAACTTTTCATTTTCTAAGCCAGTGTGAGCTGGGAAGGCAACTAATGAGCTTGCATAAATTGTGCCTACATTAAGAGTACATGAGTTCTGAGTAAAGCTATGAAGGGCGCTTGTAACAGTAAAGTGTCAGACTAAGATACAAGGCCTTTCGTGGTGTCTAAGTTTGGGCTTAAATCAAAGTCTATATTTCCATCTATTGCAAATTATACTTACATTTAAGTTTAGCTGCTTTTTTGTTTGTTTTCTCATCTTTCTAGATTCTTGGGTGTGTCTGGATCATAGCAAAATGATATAGATGATACATGATGTATTATTGTAATATTTGCTTACAAGAGAGCACCCTCTACAACAAAAGATGAACATTTGGGTTACGTGGAGGGTTGCTGATCAGAGGAGGACTCAGAACAAGTTTCTTCAGTGGTCCCACATCCGGGGACCCCCACAGCAGATGCTTCTGTCACAACACCCAAATTTGACCCCAACAAGATCAAAGTCATATCCCTGCAGTGTACTGGTAGGGAAATTGGTACTCTATGTCCCCTGGGTCTGTCTCCAAAAGGTGTTGATAATGACACTGTCAAGGCAACTGGAGATTAGAAAGGTTGAGATGATAACAAATTTGACCGTTCAGAACAGATAGGCTGAGGCTGAAGCGGGACGTTCTGCCTTTGCCACGATCATCAGAACCGCAAGGAACCACCCAGAGATGGAAAGAAAAATATTAATCACAGTGATAACAGCAATTTTGATAAGACAGTCAATATTGTCTAGAAGACGCAGCACCAATCACTGGCCAGAGAACTTTTAGACCCATTGAAAAGACCTTGGGGACGTCCAAGTTTGTGGGCTGCCATCCATGTCACATCATCAGTGGCAACAGCAGTAGGATAGTAGAATGTCCAGCCAGTTAAGAACTACAAAGGAAAATGTTTTGGTAAGGGATCACTTTACAATTTAAAAAAAGGTTATGTGGTGGTTACCTTGTCTCCATAAAATGTAAAGATAATTTGGTAAGGAATTTTCTCAGATTTATGTTCAAGACTGTCATGCATACAAACCCCCTTGTTTACCAAGTATAAAACTGTGACCTTAAGGAAGGCCACAGATGGAATTCAATAGGTCCATGCCTTCCTTAAAGTTATATGAATATAACTTTATATCATATGTGCATAAGCATACATTTTAGGTGGATGAGTTAAGAATTTTGTGTGAAAAAATTTGAAATAATGACTAAAGGCAGACTATTAATAAATTGATGAAATAGTAATAGTTAGATATATTTATTATACAATGTGAAGAGTGACGGATATTTTATCTGGTGTTAATTAAACTGATTAGAGATATTACTTACAGAACTAATGTCTGTAAGGACTTGCATTGCATTAGGAAAAGTAGTCCTCATCTACAGAAGTGAAGTTCAAATGTTTAGGTAGTGAAGAAGTTATTAATAAATGATAATATTCTTGTGGACAATTTTTCCATGGGTAGCCAATCACTGGCAAATCCAACAGGAAGCCAAGAATCAATACTCTAGTGCTTATTAATTTCTTACTCTTGCTTCTAGGGAGTCTGCAATAATAAGATTCATGGGTTTGTCTGAACAATTATCAATATGTTTGCCACTTTATCCACAATATGGGAGAAATGAAAGAAATTAATAAATACCAACTGCTTGCTCTCTGTTCTATTAAAAAAAAATCTTTATTTTTATTGGCTTATGTTTTAAAGCAGGGGTCCCCAAACTACGGCCCACAGGCCACATGCGGCCCCCTTAGGCCATTTATCCGGCCCCCGCCGCACTTCTGGAAGGGTACCTCTTTCATTGGTGGTCAGTGAGAGGAGCATAGTTCCCATTGAAATATTGGTCAGTTTGTTGATTTAAATTTACTTGTTCTTTATTTTAAATATTGTATTTGTTCCCGTTTTGTTTTTTTACTTTAAAATAAGATATGTGCAGTGTGCATAGGAATTTGTTAATAGTTTTTTTTTATAGTCCGGCCCTCCAACGGTCTGAGGGACAGTGAACTGGCCCCCTGTGTAAAAAGTTTGGGGACCCCTGTTTTAAAGGATGCCAAACTGGCTCTTTATGACTGTGATATTCATTGTGGCTAGGTTAATACAGAAAATTAATCTTGAAGAGGACCAGAGGCTCAAGGTCAAAGCCATTCATACTGAGATGAATATTAACTTTGCAAAGGTTTCTTAATGTCTAAACTGGAAGTTTACAGTTATCTTTTCTGTTTTCCGGTAAATGTTCCTTTGATGGTCTCTATACTTAGAGATTCTACTTTAGCTCATAGAATATTGGTATTTTTATTTTTTTTATTTATTTATTTATTTATTTTTTTACAGGGACAGAGAGAGAATCAGATAGAGGGATAGATAGGGACAGACAGATAGGAACGGAGAGAGATGAGAAGCATCAATCATCAGTTTTTTGTTGCAACACCGTAGTTATTCATTGATTGCTTTCTCATATGTGCCATGACCAAGGGCCTTCAGCAGACTGAGTAACCCTCCGCTCGAGCCAGTGACCTTGGGTCCATGCTAGTGAGCTTTTTTGCTCAAGCCAGATGAACCCATGCTCAAGCTGGCTATCCTGGGGTCTCGAACCTGGGTCTTTCTGCATCCCAGTCTGACGCTCTATCCACTGTGCCACCACCTGGTTAGGCAGAATATTGGTATTGTGATTTGATTTCTACTTTAGTTCATTATAATTTTAACCATGTTGGCCTATTAATATTTCACATTTCCACCCATAAGAAAATTTGGATGACCTAAAAATGACTCAAATTATATACTATTTATGATAAAATGATCACTAGATTCTTTCGGTGCTGCTGTCCTTATGTCTTATTTTTCAAATTTTCAAACAACCTTATTGAGATATAATTGACATAAAAATTGTGCTTATTTAATGTTTCTAACAATGAATTTGGAGTTAAATATACATCTTATATATTATTCTAAAACGTTGATCATGTCTGTTTTTAAAACATTTTCCTATAATATCGCTTGTTCATTAAAAATCTTCTTAAAACAAGCAATATATTACATATTCAGGGAGTCTCATGATCTGACCTAAATGGGGCTTTAAAATTTGTTTTATATCAGAGGAGGCTACTGTTAAAATAAAATGATAAAAATGGAAACTTTTTGTAAATAGAGTAAATCAAGTTCAGAAACCTTTTAAAAAATATAAGTGACAAAACAAATAAGTTCACCAACTTTAGAAAACCAATTGTAAAATACAATGTATTCAAATTCTTTTTCATCTGTAGTAAATAGGTTGCCTAAAAGGAATTCTGTCATTTCTTTCCTAAATGGCACATATTCATATTTTCATCAAGTACTACTAGCAAATCACAGGTTCTCTATTTATTTTTTTCAGCCAGCAACAAATTACAATTTCTGGAGTGATATCTTCCAACATATATAAATATATAAGCCTCATGCTCAAATTTGTTGAATATGTAAAAAATAGTCATAGAAAAACTAAAAGTGAACGCTAATTTTTTTTCTTCGTTTCCAAGTGAGAGGAGGGAAGATAGAGAGACAGACTCCCGCTTATACCCTGACTGGAATCCACCTGGCAACCCCATCTGGGGTCAATGCTCTGACCATCTGGGGCCATGCTCACAACAGATCTATTTTTAGCACCTGAGTCAGAGGCTCCACAGAGCTATCCTCAGCACCCAGGCCAATGTGCTTGAACCAATCAAGTCAAGGCTGCAGGAAGGTGAGAAAGAGAGGGAGAGAGAGAGAGAGAGAGAGAGAGAGAGAGAGAGAGAGAGAGAAGGTGAAGGGGTGGAGAAGCAGATGGTCACTTCTCCTGTGCGCCCTGACCAGTAATCGAACCCTGGACATCCACAAGCCAGGCCAATGCTCTACCACTAGGGCCAACCGGCCAGGGCCAAAAGTGAACTCTAAAAGAGGCTCCTTGAAGACCTCCACTCCAAGTGAGGAGAGTAGAGTGATTTCTGCAACTGAAATAGAAGGACGGTCAACTTGCATTGCCTTGCTGAGCAAAGATGCTGAATGAAAAACTCTTATGTGACAACCTCTTGCAACACAAACATCTCTGATTTGTCAAGGAATGAGAAGTACAGGACAGGAACCAAACCAGCCATCATGTATACACCAGCTATTAAGCCAGTGCCGACTCTAGAGCCTTAACTGCAGCTCTAGTGAAGCCTACAAAGAGGAGAAACTGCCCAGCTTGTGTGTACTCACTGTCATTTATTTTTTTTATTTTTATTTTTTTCATCTTTTCTGAAGCTGGAAACAGGGAGAGACAGTCAGACAGACTCCCGCATGCGCCCGACCGGGATCCACCCAGCACGCCCACCAGGGGCGACGCTCTGCCCACCAGGGGGCGATGTTCTGCCCATCCTGGGCGTCGCCATGTTGCGACCAGAGCCACTCTAGCGCCTGAGGCAGAGGCCACAGAGCCATCCCCAGCGCCCGGGCCATCTTTGCTCCAATGGAGCCTCTGCTGCAGGAGGGGAAGAGAGAGACAGAGAGGAAAGCGCGGCGGAGGGGTGGAGAAGCAAATGGGCGCTTCTCCTGTGTGCCCTGGCCGGGAATCGAACCCGAGTCCTCCGCACGCTAGGCCGACGCTCTACCGCTGAGCCAACCGGCCAGGGCCTACTCACTGTCATTTAAATACTTCTTTGCCGACAGCACTGCAATATGCTTTTCCTGCCACTCGACTTGTTCTATTAAGAGAAACATAACACACTTGATATTTCTTTGAATATTCTGGAAGTTCCTGGTAACGTAAACACTTAGAAAAATGTTCATATATAGTCTTCTTTGCTTATAAACAGATATGCAGAATTACGTGTAAATACAAGTTCATTTTATGGTGAAATAAAATGGCTCAAATGCAAGGTTAATTCTGGGGGAGGAGAGGGACACGAGTAGCTGCTAGTGGGGTTCTAGGCGCAACACATCATAATTGTTCTTGCCGCACTTATGTGGATAAATTCATTTTCATTGACGTTAAGCACAACCCTGTGGAAGCAAAGGCATCCTATGACACAGAGCCTTGTAGGCCCAATGGGATACACGAGAGAGGGGGGTGCTGGGCCTGGCTGTGTGCACTACGGGCTGCTGGAGCCCGTGAGAA